>NC_056746.1:731284094-731360759 GCF_019279795.1 Protopterus annectens | reverse complement strand
AATGGAAGGTCCTTCTTACAGGATGATATCAGGATGGTTGTGGGGGATAGAGCGTGTTTTTCTTATAGAAACATGAAGACAATAAAAAGTATGTTAGCGTATAAGGACTTTGGTAGTTTAAATTCTACATCTATTGATGTATCAAGGAAGGGTACTTTCTCCTGTTATAATTGTAGTTGCTGTGTAGACATTTCACAACAGTGTGATCCATTAAGTCCTGTAAATACATTTGTTCACCCTGTTTCAAAAAGAGTGTATACCTTTAACTGTTTTGCCGCTTGTGTAACAAGTAATATTGTTTATTTGGCAACATGTGACACCTGTCCCTCCTTTTATGTTGGAAAAACTACTAGAAAACTTAAAGACAGGATTATAGAACATAAATCCAACATAAGGAATGGGAGTGACACGAATGCTTTATCTAAGCATGTAAAAAGTTATGGTATATCTCACACTTTTAAGTTTAGGGTTATAGACACTGTTAGTGTGTGTCAAAAGGGGGACTTATGTAATTTGTTAGACAATAATAATAGAGAATATGATTGGATTGTAAGACTAGCAGCAGATGTGGCACCAGGATTGAATGCAAGTGTTTCATTAAAGCCTGTCTTGACTAAAATACAGCACACAAGGTTAAAATAATAACATTTATTAGCAAGTATATACTTTGAATATGTTGAATAATATGATATTTTATTGAGTAAGCACATTTGTATGTAGTTTTATTAACAATATGTCTTTTTTATCTGTTTATTGTAAGTTTGTATTATTTCATGTCATATGACCTTGGCTGCGGGTCATGTGATGTCCTGGGCTTGTATTTAAATGTGTGATTTTATTGTACCTCTTGTTAAGCATTGAAAAGGGGTTTTGGCCTGAAAGCTTTGTTTTTGATAAAGGTTTTTGCTCTTAACAGCTGTGAGGCATGCCAGATGTGGGAGTCATGGTAGATTCCTGGGCTGCCAGCACACACATCCATAATAATGCCCTGGGCATTGCACATGACCTGTCAGTTGATGGAGTGGTATCCCTTGTGGTTTATGCAGCGCCTACCATGCTCACCGGGTGGTGACATGATATGTATGTGCATGCAGTCTATCGCACCCAGTACCTCTGGGTAGTGTGCCACATGGTGGAAGAGACGCATATTGCTGGCCATCACCTCCTGAGTTTGGGGGAAGTATTTATGCTCATTGGAATGTGGTAACATGGCATCCAGGAACTGGTGCAGTACCCTGGATGCTGATGTCTGTGAGGTCCTCATTATATCTCCAGTTGGCCTTTGAAAGGTACCTGTGGCTAGTATTCGCAAGCTTACACACACCTTCGTGTCCACTGAGATGGGTTCCCCTCTGTTGTTTCTGGATCTCAGGCATGGCTGGCACAGCTCAACTATTTGCTGTAAGATGTCCCTGTCCACCCTGTAACACTCTACTATCTCCAGATCATGTAGCCCCTGGTAGGTTACCCTTGGTCTGAACATTCTTCTCCTCCTCCAGGGTCTGCAGTAGTTGTCAACATCATCCTCCACAACACCTTCAGTCTCTAACACATGGTGATGAATCACAGCTATGGCAGCTCCCAACATGTACATTGTAAAAGTTCCCCATCTGTTTACACCAATGGTGCAGTGTTTGGGAGTACACAGGTGTGTGTGAGGTGCTTTCACACTTTACACTATTGTGCTGTGAACACTGATGATGTCATAGGGTGTGTATGTACGATCGTAGCTACAGGGTATTATGTGTTTTATGGCAGGTACTACTATTGTGGTGCCTTTGGTGTTGAATTACATTTGGCTGCGTGGATTACCTCTTGCCCTTCCCTTTACATTTCTTAACATTTCACCTCCCATTTTCTGTCATGCATCCAGCAGCCTGCTTTCATTTGTACTTTCCTAAACCTGGCTTATCTTGTGTAATGTGTTCTATGGCCAGTCTACTGCAGGTTTGCTTTGCTCTGCTATGACAGTTCTCTTTTCTTTGCAATCCAGCACCTCCCCTATCCTGTTTTGCAGGTTTCTGCGAGCAGACTTGTCAGCTGCCGTCAGTTGCCCGCTGTGAGTTAATAGGTGTTAATTGCTCAGCTGTACTCCAATTACCCTACTGCGGCATTTCCTTATTTTCTTCCTCTAACCTTCCTGTTTGAGCTATGGTGCGGGGCGTGTGCATCCGCTTACTGGGTTTTGGGCAGGTTTTTATTCCTGTACACATGTACTTTCGGGTACCATATGTGCTCTCAGCTAAACTATGCTATACCTACCTCCCCACCCCTGTCCTGCGGCTTTGCTTAGCAATGGCCAGGCTGGATTTGCATTGCTCCAATGTGCTTACAGCTACGGTGGCACACCCCACTGCTGATGTCATGTATACCTCTAAACCACTCCTTGGTGTTGCAGTGCTGCGCCGTATGGTACATCCTTAGTCCAGCGGGACATTTGCGATTCACTATTACTTGCCTCATTTGCATGGCATTGACTACTAATTTTTAGTTATCATGCTGAACACTGTCACAGACCCTTAGCAACCCTTGCAGCTTGGTTGTGGTGTACCGTACATGCACTGTCACATAGCAACCCTTGCAGCTTGGTTGTGGTGTACCATGCATACCATTGAGTATTATGGTGAAATCATGGTTTGTATTACATTGCGATTTTATGACATTTGTATACATTTTCTTTGTGTTCCCATTTGCACACACATGCCCTGCGGTTGCACTTTGCATTACTGTGGACATGACATTAAATGTTGTTTTTTAGGTGTTGTGCATCTTTTCTTATGCCATTGGCTGTATATTTAGCCATTGGCATGTGTTAACTTTGTAATACATGAGTCTGGTCCGCTTTCATAGCTCCGATGTTCTGTTTGGAAAAACGTAAACCGTGTTTTTTGGTTTACATTTCTGTGGGCTTACGCTATGCCTGCACCACTTCATGAATCACTATGTACCTTCATTTGCATGGTGCGGCACTGCACATGGGGTGATTAGCATACCTAAGCCGAGGGCTGCGCAGACCTGGTGTATGCTGGTAGTGCACATGGAAATGGATCGTACCTGAATCACTTGGCGGCCATATTTGGTGTTATACCGCCTACGCTATGCCTGCGCCTTGCGCAAGCTTCATGAATCCTGGGGATTATTTAAGAAAAGTAAGTATGTTTTTCTTAAATAATGTCATTGTATAATAGCAATAGCGAACTCCGTGGTTGTGGAGTATTGAAATTTACCCACGGTTGGCTTTATTTAGTAACTCGGGCTTCGCCCTCATGATCAAACCACACCAACCGTGGGTAAATCTTCAATATATAACAACAACATCATTGGGTATTGTTTAAGAAACATATATGCCTGGTCAAATAGCTCTTGCAATGTTAGTCAATGTTTCCCCTCAACATAGCTGTGTGTGAAGTTCATATCCAAGTAGGAGTAATTAGAGTGTATTACCTAAAAGTTTATGATTGCAATCAGTAAGTCAGAATAAGTTGGAATGCATAAAGCATATATGCAATAACTTTGCCTAATGTATATAAAACTGATGAGATCACTGTGCAGTTTAACACACATGTATGGCTTCTCATTCATATGGTGATTCGACAAATGTTTAACTATTTATGTGTCAGCATGGATAGAACGTAATATATTTGAATGACATGGCATTTATATTTTCTATGTTGTCATTCCCTCCCACTTTATTTCTCTATTTTTATAATTCTATTTGGACCATAATTCCTGCTGCAACATGAATGACCACCGGTACAGGATATTAGACTGGCCACAGGGAGTTGGCTCACCATCCCTTCACAAGTGACTGTGGTGGCACCACCACATGCAGCACACACACCCAGCATTTCTGTGGAACAACCTGGCAGCATTGCCTGCAGAACTCCTGCACAAAGTACTCCAACTGCATCAGGTAGATCTGCTCCAGGGGCTGGTTTACTGGTACCCACTGGCAGTACTACCAGTTGAAGTAGTGATTGCATCACCTGTCAAGAGCTGATAGGGCTGGTGGAGCAGATAACAGATAGGAGCCTAGGTGCCTGCATTGGCAGAATAGAAATAAATCCTGCCTCAGATAGCTAAATCAATGCCATATCTGGCAGTGTCTAAGGTGTCTGGGACAGGAGACAGTGATATGAATTCACAGGGTGAGGACTGAATTTTAACTGTACTCTTGATGGATGAGGATGGGCCTCCGAAGTCCCCTACCAACTCCCAAACATTTATGCCTCCTACATAGCTCTCCATTTTACTTATGTTTGCATGTATGACATATTTGATTTGCTCCAATTAGCTGCACAACATTATCAAGTTGTTGTCTCACTTCCTAGATGGAGTGAATATCAAAAATTCTGAAATTATTTGTAGAAGTACTCTGTTACCCTGCGAAGAAGTGGATTGCTGTGTTGCTCTCCCACATCAACAGAGTCTTATCAACCCCTTAAAATACCTTTAATCTGATCAAAAATAGATTTTCATACCACACACATGGCAAGGGATGGCCCATAAAACAAACCATCTGTTTTTGTCCTTAGCATTTGTGTGGCACTTGGCATCACAAATTAGTGGTAAGTGATTGCAAACAGCAGTTCATGTCCTATGACAAAAATTGAGGATTTTCCCTAGGCCATAGTAAGTAAGTAAGTAAGTAAGTAAGACATTTCTTGTCACACAACTGTGCTTAACCCTGCTGCTTGACAGAAAGCAGACCTGATAGCAGAATGAGGAGACAGTTATTATATGTTTAGCAGCCTGCAGGGTTTAATGTAAACCGTGTGAGGTATTTCAATTATCAATACTGTTATAATGTCTGAGGCACACATGCTCCCTTACTTTATACGTACATCATTGTCACTTCAGATGTTTGAATTTTACTGTCTGAAACATGACTGACTTTGTGGTGTGATCAGATAATCCTCTGATCAGGAGAATGCTGATGCATATTGTTAGGTGTTTGAATCCATCAGTATATCAAACATTAGTTATGGTTTTCTTCCTACTGATGTTTTCCCTTCTGAAGTACTGGAGAGATATGTTAGTCCAATACAAGTATCCCATATATTCCTTTATTTAGTATACCACTATCTCACTCCTGCTCATACCTTTTTACCTCTAAGTGCAAGACATCCAGGCAAAACCAAATGTAATGGGAGGACAAAGGCTCAAAAATAGGGACACACTTATGAAGTTGCTATAATAAAAGATTTAGCAGTACCATGCATTTTTGAAGGATATGGAAAATATGACACATCGATGTATGTCATGTAGTGGCTTCAGTCCTTTAGTATTTGCAAGAAAACACAAATTGTATAAGGACCACAACAACAGCATGACTTAAATTACAGCCGAGTGTGTCTCCAGGTGCTTCTGCAGTTACCTCCTACTGTGCTTCTAGGCATCAGACATTGCTTGTTCATATTTGCGTTAATAATTCCAAAACCATACTACATAAAATATGTCAGAATATTTTATCTTGAAGCATACATGATGGCGAACACAATTGTACTAATATTTGATCTCTGTCAATGAGTATTTGTTAGAACTGTAAGGTGATAGCTTCATGGTTTAAAGGCTCAAGCCACACCCACTGGGAGTTAAAGGTACGCACTCAAAAGAGCTGCACTGGAGATAATGAGTTTTAAAATGTGAATATTTAACAAATCAATGTGCAGTGGTGATGCAGGACCCTGTAGTATCCATATTATCAGCAATTTACTATAATGATCATGTCACATTTAAATAATGACATAAAAACATTAGCACAACACATACATTATGAAATGGCTTAGAATCAGAAATATATTTATGCCTGTACTGCATACTTGTGAGACTCCTGGCATAGGGCACCATAAAGGACTGTCATTCCCCATTCTAAGTTTAAAAAATAAAAAAAAATATTATGCATGTGCTTATCCTTTGCCATTAGTTGTTCAAATGATTTTGAGATTAATGCACCTCAGTAAGCAATTGTAACAGACTGAAAGTAATGTCCGTGGCTTCTATTACTTGTGCATGGTTTGTTGACTTATTGTAGTCAAGATATAAGGAATTCACTATGAAGCTGTCTACTTGTTAAATAATATAAATGATTTTTGCAGTGAAACATATTAACCTTCCAAATGTGTACCAGTGAGGCAGGACCTTTAGACACATAGTTGCAGAGCAGTATTAATGTGTGTACCTTTATGTATTTGGCATTTATGTTTTATAGTTACTTTGCACAAGGCACATGCACATCACGTCTGTACAATGATATACAAACTAAATAAGAATTGCATATTATGATCTTAAGATGAACAGTCAGGAATGCATGGGTGGCACTCCACTGGGTGATATCAGTTCTTATTAACCATCATATAGGTTCATAGGTTCATAGGTAGGTACTAGGCTATCAGCCCAATGGCCTAACTAAGCCTAGCCAACAAGGTTCCCTGGCTTACGTGATCCAAGAAAGTCAATTTCCTGTGCCCCTGTTGAGCAGAGCCACAGAAGTGATCCACGGGATGCATTTCCTATTTCCCATCAACTCATCAAGATTTTTCTTGAAGAGTGCTAATTAGGAACTTTGCTTGACATAGATGGGTAGCTTGTTCCAGAGTATAGGAAGTCTCTGGGACAGGAATCTATCCCTCTAGCATGTCCTGTTTATTGTGGTGACAAGGTTTAGGTCCCTAGAGCATGCAGCTCGGAGGTATTGGGATTTCTTTAGGTGTAGCATGTCCAACAGCTCTGTCCAATAACTTTATATGTTAGGCAGAGATCTCCTCAGAATAGGTGATATGCTACAGAGTAAACCTGGAGTTTTTCAAGATGGTGTAGGGCATCTGTTTGAGGCCAGTAATCCTCTTTGTGAGGTACTTCCATGGTCTTTCCAGCTGCTGCAGATGTCTTGTGAGGTACATTTCAAAAGGGGCTGTGTACTCTATAATGGCTCTAATGAGTGCTGAGTAGAGGGGAACAATGACCTCTTTTTTCCTGGATGAGAATCCTTTTGTGATGAGGCGTGCCACATAGAAGGATTTCCTGACTACTGTGGCGATGTGATTATCAAAGGAGAGGCTACTGTACACTTGGGTCCCAAGGTTTCTTATCACACATTCAGCATTAAGTAGACTGCTGTTTATGTGGTAGTTCATGGATACAGAGTTTTTACCAAAGGGGATGACAATGCACTTTTTAGCATTGAGCTTGAGGCCATGCCTCTGACACCAGGCATCTGTCTCAGTGATGCCCTTCTGTAGGATGTCCACATCATTTGGGGACTTGACTATGGCTCCTAGTTTGCAGTCATCTGCAAACTTCATTAGCCAGAGTCCTTCTGTGTTAGTCTGTGCTTCAGAGAAGTAGATACCAAACAGAAGTGGTCCCAGGACTGAACCTTGTGGTACTCCACTTGTCACTGGTTTGAAGTCAGATTTGGAGTCTGCAGCTTTTACATTGTGGGTTCTGTCTGTGAGCAAGTTGCAAACCCATCTTGTGATGTAGGGATTTATACCTAGTTTAGTGAGTTTAGCTATAATTCCAGAATGGGGGATGGTGTCGAAAGCCTTGGCTAGGTCAAGATAGGCTGTGTGAACCACTTTACCCTCATCTATGGCTTTGCTTGACTGCCTCACAGACGTCGTTCAGGTTCAGAAGGCATGATCTGCCAGAGTTTGGAGGTTACCAATGTCTTTGTTTATGAGTTCCACAATGATACGTTCCATGGCCTTGCAGACCAGGCTCGTCATGCTAATAGGGCGACAGTTCCCAGGATCAGTGGTGGCTCCCCCTTTGTGGAATGGGATAACTGTTGCTGTGCACCATTCAGTGGGCACAAAGCCTGATGTGATACTATGATTGAACATGGTGCTTAGGTGGGGAGCCAGTTCGTTCTGATTGCTGTGTTTTTGGTTTTAGTGAGTGCAGCTTTTAGCTGCATAGATGTGAATACAGGGACTCTGCATTCTTCCTGTATAGATATGGGCCCTTTAGGGGGTGAGAGGGGGTAAAGTTAGCACTGGACCTATCTGCCAGGATGTCGGCAATATCACTTGGTTCTGTAATTTTCATGCCATTGTGGTGTAACTCAGAGCAGATCTGGGTGTTGCCATTGAGATTTTTGACATAGCTATAGAATGCTTTGTGGTTGCCCTTAGAATGAGTGGCAATTTGGTTTTCATAGCTAGCTTTGGAGGATCATATAAGGTATCTCAGCTTCTTACTGAGGCTGACCAGGGACCTCCTCCAATCATGGGATTTTACTCTCTTTTGCAACAGTTTCTTCCTTCTGTTGTAGAGATTGTTTATGGCATGGGACCACCAGATTGGCTTCCTTTTTTTGGAGGATAGCATCTTGGTTCTGTTTGGGATAGCACGATCCATGCACTCATGTAAGTGCTTATAGAGTGCATTTGTGTAGGATTCAGCAGTCGTAAAGGTATTGTCCATCTGCATGGGTGTCATGAAGTTCATCACTTCTGTCTAAAGAAGCATGAAGTTGGCTTAGGAGAATTTTTTTACCGTGGTTTCCTTAATGGTGGGTGGCGGCAAGATGCGGATATCTAGGGTGATTAGCTTATGATCAGATCTGACCAACAAGGAGTTGACTTCAGTGTGGAACACTGGTCACTCATGTTGGTAATGAGTAGGTCTAGGATATTGTTGCCCCTGGTGGGGGTGTGGATAAGTTGATCCAGGGCATTGGAATGTATGAATTACAGAAAGTGTTGAGTGAAGGAGTTGGTATATGAGTAGTTTTCTTAGTTAATGGTGGGGTAGTTGAAATCGCCCATTATTAGGGTGTTTGGTTGAATCCTAATATTTTCCAGTATATCGAGAAATGAGGAGTGGGACTCCTGGGACATGTTGGGAGATATGTAGCAAGCTACAATTTGGATTGCAGTTTTGCCCAGAGTTAGCTGCACTTGGATAACCTCCGATGCATTATGCTGTGCAACTAGCATGGAGGTGTTGATATTCTTAATGAATATAGACACACCTCTGCCTTTGGTGTTCTGGTCCAGGTTAAATGGCCGAAAAGTGTGGTATGAGTTATAGCCTGGTAATGCAAGGGTGCTGTCTAGAGCTTTGAACCAGGTCTCAATCACTGCACAGATATCAATGTTCTCCATTTTAAGGAGTGCCTCGAGTGAGTGCATTTTGAGATATAGACTTCTAGCATTGAGTAGCATTACCTTCAGTTTTTGCTTGCCTGTTCCAGTTATGGTGGTGAATTTTTCATTTGAACCTTGCCTAACAAAGGCACTATAGGGGTGGTAAGACCCTTAGCCAGTATCCGTAATCCCAGGGGTGACAGGTACAGGCCATCTCTAGCAAAGCGATGTGGTCTTTCAACCATGTCGTCCCAGGCATAGAGATACTGGATCCCTTTAGAATGACTTCAGAAGCTTAGCCAATTGTTGAAGTCAATAATTTTGTCCTTGTACTGCGGTATCATTCTGGGTGATGGCAGGATGCTACTCAGGGCTAGGGTCATACCTACCTGGGCTACAAGATCAGAGAGCTCTTCCATCTCTCTTTTCATGTAGTCCAGGGAGGTACATCTCAGGTTGTTCACACCAACATGGACAATGATAGAGTCATATTTGTACTTGTGGAGTGACCTGAGTGAGTGGGTTATGTGGTGAATCCTGGCACCCGACAGGCAGCTGACAGTAACCTTTTCCTTATTTAGTCTGGTGAGTGGGACATCAGTGTGCCTGACTATAGATTCACCTATGACTAGTGTGTTAGGTATGTTGTTT
Source organism: Protopterus annectens (assembly GCF_019279795.1). NCBI lineage: Eukaryota > Metazoa > Chordata > Ceratodontiformes > Protopteridae > Protopterus > Protopterus annectens. The sequence continues at coordinate 731,351,013 of NC_056746.1, read as the reverse complement.
TGCCTTATGGGCTGTGGTTTATTGGCCCACTGAGTCTGTGGGCTATGTGTCATTTGGGTTGTGTTTGGGGATAGAGGTTGCTTGCATTTCTGCGTTGGAGGTTTCTGTTGCTTAAGTAGATTATTACTGAGAGCCACTGTGAATGTTTTTGTGTTTCTATGTGTTGATTTTGGTGGTGTAGGTTTAGTGGGACTATGTGATGAGTGTGGTGTGGTGCAAGTGTTTACTTTCTCTTCTTGACTGTCAAGTTCAGTCTTGGTTGGAGAGAGCTTTACCTCCAGTTTGGCTAGCTAAGTGCATTTCTCACAGGTTGTGGTGTTGGGTGGTAGGAGGAGAGGGTTATCTGTGTACATGAGACAATTGCTACATTGCCCCAAGATTGCCCAGATTCATCAGATAGACAGGAGAAAACACTGGGAGCTGTCCCTTGGGCATGCCTGAATAAAAAACTACTTTTCTCTAGACAAGTGAGGAAAGTGAGTATTAGATCTGTTTTTCTCTAAGCAAGTCAGGAAAGTAAGTACAAAAACTGTTTTCCTCTAGATAAAGAGGAGGGTTGAGTGCTGTAGTAATGTGTAGCTTATTTAGTGCTAACAACAAGTTCTGAACAAGTGCTGAGCAGGAATAACCAAGCTAAAGTGCTAAAACTAAGAATCTGTACCTGGATCTTGTGGTAGATAGGCTACCTAGTGCTTATCACTCCCACTGATAAGCTAGAATGCTTCCCTCCAACACAGAAAGGCTTGGGGGCTCAGAAGCTTACAAACAGTCCTAGATACAGCAAATCTGTATCTGGACTAGACTAGTTACAGGAAAGGTGGGAAACAAGTGCAAATACAGGCTTTTAAACCAGAAAGTTGAAAGAGATGGAAAAACTGACAAATGGCCAATAAACTACAATTCCTGGGCCAGAAACCACTCTTGTTGTAGATATGCTACTTAGAGCTTATAACTCCCATTGATAAGCTGGAAGGCTTCCCTCCAACACAGAAAGGCTTGGGGGGCTCAGAAGCTTACAAACAGTCTTGGATACAGCAAATCTGTATCTGGACTAGACTAATTACAGGAAAGTTGGGAAACAAATGCAGATGCAGGCTTTTAAACCAGAAAGTTGAAAGAGGTGGAAAAAACTGCCCAAATGGTCGATAAACTACAATTTCTGGGCCAGAAACCATGCTTGTGGTAGATAGGCTACCTAGTGCTTACCACTCCCACTGATAAGCTGGAAGACTTCCCTCCAACACAGAAAGGCTTTGGGGGCTCAGAAGCTTACACACAGTCCTGGTTACAGCAAATCTGTATCTGGACTAGACTAGTTATAGGAAAGGTAGGAAACAAGCTTACACATTATTTATTTATTTTTTTGGAAAGTGGGAAAGGAGAAGGTAGAAACAGAAGATTATTCAAAATTAAGGACCTAAGTGTCTTGCCCTTCACAAATGTTCTCTCATTATTAAGTAGAATAAGCTAGTGCCGCTAGACTGGAATAGAGCTGGGATAGAGTTGAACAGGCGGAAATGGTAGGAGCGTATGAAGTCAAAGTATGATCTCACTGTACTCGGTTGAGTGAGCAAATGAGATTGACCCAGGAGGATTGTTCAAACACAAAGTTACAGGAGGGGCGGGCAATTACAAAGCCACCAAGATTAATACCAGAACAAGAACAGGAAAGCTGTGTGGGAAACTAACTGCAGAGACAGAGAGAGACCACAGTATTCTATGAAACAATTAAATAGAAAAATAAATGACTACAGAGAGACACAGACCATAATATTCAATGAAACAATTAAATAGACAAAAAATAAAATACAGTACAATCTTTAACACTGCAAGTTTGTACTTAACTCAGCTAGTAATGCAGTTGATTGTAGGTATGTAGCAGAAGCCAAACAACTCAGATATTAAGCAGTAATAAATTCAAAGATATGTGACTAACACTTATAAATACAAAGAAACCCTCTAGGCTAAGAGTTTAACACTGAATATCAATGAAGTGAAACACAATAGTCTGCACTAACTGCAGAGACAGAGAGAGACCAGAGTATTCTATGAAACAATTATACAGAAAAATAAATAACTACAGAGAGACACAGACCACAATATTCAATGAAACAATTAAATAGACAAAATAAAATAAAATGCAGTACAATCTTTAACACTGCAAGTTTGTACTTAACTCAGCTAGTAATGCAGTTTCAATACAAATTAATGTGACACACATAAATATTATTTATACTGAAACAATGTTCATAACTGGATTATTGGAGCAGTATGTATTGAACTGTGATCAACACATTGTTGTTTTACCTGCTTGTCAAAACACATTCCTATTCACCAAAACATCTAATATACACTGCAACTATATGCCGTATACTTGTTATAAGATTTCTCCAGTGGCATTGACTGCTGATACAATGTTGTCTATTATGAGGATTTAGATAGCCAGACATTCGAATGCAGCAATGACTAGTGCAAGTGTGTGTGTGATTATAGTGCTAGGTAGGACCAGCTTACCCAACAAATCTGATGTGTGCACCTCCACTAAGGCAGGAGAAATATTTACTCTATGAGAGGGCTACCACAACAATTTAAATCTCTTCTATCCCAAAGATTTGTTTTGCAAGACAATGGTATTGTCATCCCTTCAGGTATGCTCTGTCTCACACTTGTAGTAAGATTTCTTCATTTGTATGAGCAGCTACTACATGGTTCTTTTGTGTTTTTAGATGGGAAGGTGTTCAAATCCAGCAATGACTAACTAGTGTGAATGTGTGTGACTGTATGTACAGATAGGGCTGGCATATTCAACTGATCTGGTGTGTGCTCTTCCACTCAGAAGAAACATTTACACCAGGAGCAGGCTCCCCAGTAATTTCAGTCTTTCTTAGCCCAAATATCTGCATTGCAACACAATGGTGAGGTCATCTCTTCAAATACATTTTGTCTCATAAGTGTAGCAATACTTCCTTGTGGTGCTAGCAGTTGATACCATCTTTTATAAATTGTGGACTTAGGCAGGTGTTTGAATATGGAAATGACTAACTGGTGTGTGTGTGCAACTATAGTGGTGGGTAGGGGTGGCTTATCTGACAGATCTTGTGAGTACAATTCCCCTCAGTGGGAATATTTACATGGGGATAGGTCTCCTACAACTCTTTCACTTACTTTTAAGCCTAACATTTACCTTTCCACACACTGATAATGTCTTCCTTTCAAATATGCTCAGTCTCACAATTGTAGTAAGACTTCTGTGGAGTGAGCAACTAATACATGTTTCTGTAGCTTCTAGACTTAGATAAGCAGGTTTTCAAATCATGAACTGACTATTATCTGGGTGTGGATGTGGGGTGTGTGTGTGTGTGTGTGTGTGTGTGTGTGTGTGTGTGTGTGTGTGTGTGTGTGTGTGTGTGTGTGTGTCTATCTTTGTGTTTAACAACAGTGACAGATGGGATCGCATTACTCCACCAGCACTGATATGGTCGACTCCACTTGTGTAAACACTGAAATGGCTAAAGGATTTTGATCCCTAAAATATATTTTAGAGGATACACGAACATTCCAAAATAATGCTGCAGTTAATTCCTTGAAGTATTTGCTTTTTGACACTTGTAGTATAGTCTCATGTGGCAGAAGTAATTAATACACAGAACTGTAGTGTGGACATAGTGGTTCACATTCGGCTATTGTCATCTACTGTGGTTGTAAAACAGATGATCTGGATTGTGTAGCGATGGGTTCATCAACAGATGTGATAGGGATAAATCAACAGATTCACTGGTTCATAGGTAAGTACTAGGCTAGCTGCCCTTGTGGACCCTTTTATGCTCAAATTAACCTATCTCATTTGGTTAGAAACTGGCCTTACCCATTCCATGGATTATGGCTATATATTACCTGTAATAAGAATAACTGGGATCATACCATAGATAATTTGAGGGTATCCATGAATGAGATATAGAATTTAGGAACAGCCTCTGACCATTAGTTGCACAGGGGGCAGTCCTGGGGTAAATGCAAGGGGAACAATTTCATGGCTACATCATTTTGATAACTTAAATACATCATGCATGAGTCATATAGCTGCAGACATACCAGTGAAGTCATCCAATCACATGTGGGGTTTCTGACAACTTTAACAGTGATTTATTCCATAGCAACATCAGTTAATTTTCAGTTCTGTAGATTGTGGACCTAGATAAACAGAGGTTCAAATTTGGCAATGTAACTGGGGAAGGCAGTAGTGACAGACAGTACTGGCTTATCCAACAGATGCTGACAAGCAAATACCCATTACTGTGAACCATGACAGAGCTAAAATGTTTTGAGGCACAACATACATTTCAGGGGAGTCAAAACTATTGACACAGACTGCTGATGCAAACCTTTCAAGTGTAAGTGTGTGCTTTATGAGACTTCAGATACAATTCTGCTAGTAGCATTATTGGTTAATATACAGCTCTATGACCTATTAACATAGGTAGAAAGGGGTTCAAGTCTGTAGTGATGTAACTACTGAAGATGTAAACTACTGGTCACACTCAGAACTGGCTCATCAGAAGCAATTGATGATTATAGTTTTTCTTTTAATGTACACTTTACATTTGGGGGAGACAGGCCAAATTATGTAATCCCTTTAGTAGAAACTATATGCATTCAAATATTTTATCCTTTAAGATATTTCAAGATGTTTCTTGAGTGATAATTAAATGCACAGAAATATATGTGGCTTTGTGTTTTCTGATAAGACTTGAGGCCTGCAAAAATTACAAACACTTTGTGGCTCCCTGCTAGGTGAGTAAAGTAGATCTAGTTTTTGTCTGTGAGGTGCGTAAACTGACAGAACTGCTTTTTATTTTACCGGTTCCATTTTGTTTTCTGTTTTAACAAATCTGCTTGACCTGGTGATTTTGTTCTATGTGGCAGTTAGACACTTAAATTACCCAGGCTGTACATTTCACGTGTTTTTATCATTGATTAATTTGCTTCTTGAGTGATAATTAAACACACTGAGAACATCTGTGGCTTTGTCATTTCTGATGAGACTTAAGCCCTGCAAAAACTACCGACATTATTGGTGACTCCCTGCTGGGTGAGGAAAGTAAATCTAGTTTTAGTCTGTGAGTTGCTTAAACTGATAGAGTTGTTTTCTGTTTTACCTGCTTCATTTTGTTTTCTGTTTTAAGAAATCTGCTTGGCCTGGTGTTTTTGTTATATGTGGCAAGGCAGACACTTAAATTACCAGGCTGCACATTTCACATTTTTTTTCCATTGGTTAATTTGTTTCTTGAGTGATGTTTAAATACACAGAGAATATATGTGGCTTTGTGTTTTCTGACAAGACTCAAGACCTGCAAAAACTATAAGCACTGCCGGTGACTTCCTGTTGGTCATTTTCCAACCTGCCTCACAGTAAGATGTTGTCCTGTTCGATTCTCAGCTAGACCGTCTTCTGTGTGGAGACATGCATGAATGGGCATACCTCCATTGAAGGTTGTGCATCAGGGCCGGCAACTCGGCACGTAAAAATCTACTGCCAATCATTAGCGGACCGGAGTTCCACTGTGGCGACCCCTAACCGGGAAAAGCCAAAAGACACAACAACAACAACCCTCCCATTCCTTGATGTGCTTTTTAAACTTGGTGATTTCAAGCTGTGCATCCTTACTGTAAAATTGAGCTTGATATGCTCCTCCTTTCTACATTGCTGTTTATGTCTTTATTTGTCTTTCATTAAGTTTGTTTTGAAAAAAAAGTACATTTTGTCTCTCATTTTCTATTCTACTTATTTGCTTACTCTGAATTCATTATCTAGGCAGCTGTTAGATAAAGTACTGTATTTTTACACTCTAAGTAGCTCTTTTCTGTGTTTGTACATTAAGATGATAGAAGAGTTTCCATCTGGTGGCAGTGGGCGGTAGCCTGGTCAGTATAGGTTGAGGAAGTGTGTTATTCCTGCATGTAGTTGTTTTATTCGCTGGAGGGCTTATTAATAAGCTTACCTTGTATTTAGTGACTTTATAAATTCTGCAGAATTGAGTAGCTCTTGGCTCATTTCTACAAAGTGAAGTACTTTTATTGAATAACCCCACTTTTATAAGCTGTTTTCATGTAAACTGGTGTTATATTGAATTACTTACTGTCTTTCTTTAAGTTTAAGTTTGTGGTAGCATTTCAGTACAGGCACTCTTTTATTGTGGTTTTAAGTTTAAGTTGCATTTTCAAACTGCTGTAAGGGCCACTGTTTTGCACTGAGATGCATTATATCTAGTGTTTCTTAGTTAGTATTAGGCACCTGTTTAAGGCACATGGCCTCCAAACCAGTCATTTTACATTAAGAGGGTCAAAGTTTGCACTCTTGTGGCAGGAGAGGGCTGATTTCACCTATATGAATTGGGAATAAAAGCTCATTGTAGGCTTACTTGATTTGCCTTAAAACTTACTTTTTTCTAGTCATATATAACCCTTGTGTTCATGAGAAGCTGGTCTTCACATAGCAGCAGCAAATGGTGTCTTATACACATGCAATCACAAGAATTTGAAATTTCCCTATAAAAATGCGTCGGAACTTGATCTCAGCCCTGCATTATACACTGTGCAATTAGTTGTGTGGTGAGCAGTATTTGTACATTTATTTATGGCTATTTAGGTCTACCTTACCATAATATAGCATCCAGGACTATTGCTGCTCAGAGATCATCTAGTTTGGGCACTGGGAAGTATTGCTGGTTAGGTTAGCTGCAGATTACATCAAGTAAGCATCCTCCATCATTCAGATGCAGACACCCTCCACTCCTATTCCTTGCATGTACACATTAGGGCCTGCAACCAAGTGCACTTTCCTGATATCTCTACATCCACTTTGGCAGGCATGGGTATCTTGAGGCAATGTAGCAATTGCCTTATGTACACTGGCAACCACTTAATTCTCAAACAGACAAATACAGTATGCGAGGGATGTAGTTATGCATTGACACTGGAGGCTAGACTTTCACATACAGACACAAAAAGCAAGAATCAGATTGTCAGCGACTCACACACATCACTCACTGCACCCACAAAGGACCACATGCATAGAACACACATAGAACCACATGTGCGAAGGTGGTCACATGCCTTACCCAAACCTCAAAGGCCTCTCAGGCACAGTCCTCAGATACTCCACATGCACACAAACAAGGCAATTCCAGTCTCAATACATAAAGCCACATCTCATTGTATCTCAACTACCAAGCTCATAAGGCAAAACACTCCATAACCCAATATTCTAGTCATAGGAGACTCCATTGTAAGACACATGATGTTCCTGTTGCCAGGCTGGATAAGGGATAGGCTACAGTTAGTTGCCCGTCAAGAGCCAGGATTCACCAGATCATGTAAGCACTCAGGTCACTTACCTCTAAGTTCCAATATGACACAGTCATAGTCCATGTGGGCATGAATGATCTGAGATGTACGTCCTTGGACCATATGAAGAGAGACATGATTGAGCTCTCAGAATATGTGTCACAGGCAGGTATGAGGCTAGTACTGAACATCATTCTGCCAGCTCCAAGTATGATTCCAGAATACCAGACAAAAATGATTGGGTCCAATACTTGTCAGCCTGGGAAGACATGACTGACAGGCCTTGCTGCTTTGCCAGGGATGATCTTCACCTGTCACTTCTAGGCTTTTGGATATTGGCAAAAACATTATCCACCTCTACTCTATAGTACCTTTTTTAGGCAATGCCAAACAGACAAACTTTCTAACACAATAAAAACTTCTCAGGACAAGCTAAAGGTGTTACTGCTCAATGCTAGGAGTCGGAACAAGAAACTATACTTCCTGGAAGCTCTCCTCAACTTGGAGAATGCTGAAATCTGTGCAGTTACCGAAGCATGGTTCAAAGCCACAGAACACACTCTGGCTGTGCATGGCTATAATGCCTTTCATACGTTCCAAACACCCACTGATCTTGAAAGAGCAAAAGGAGGAGGTGCATCTATCTACAAAAAGGATAAGTATACCCCAAGGCTGGTCAAACAATATGACATGCTTGAGCTACTACCTTCAAACAGTGGAAAAATCCATTACCATATTCTTGCTAGCTATAGGTACCCTACCATGAACTAGGAACCCATACATAATACCTGAAGTTACTAGATCACTCACCATCCAGCCCATTACCATACTCATGGGTGATTTTAACTACTCTTCCATTAATAGAGAGGCATTGGGAGGCATGCATAACCACTAACATGCAGGCCCAACATTTTCTTGACTTTGTAAATCAAATGCCATGGAGCACTAGGAGAACAAATATCCTAGAGCTGGTACTCACAAATATGGGAAAGTGCTGAAGCCACCCTACCCACCCAGTGTGATGTCCTCACTAGTAATATCAGACCACAAAGCAGTCTTCCTTGAAATAAAGGTAAAACTCAACCCCACACCTAACCCCAAAAACATTAAGAATTTCTCTAAGATAAATTATAAGGGATGGCAAAACTAGTTTCCAAGCTCTCCCAAATCAAGAAATCACAGAGATCTATGCAGGAGCATAGACAAAAGCCCTGTACAACCAAACAAACAGATGCATAGAAACAGCAGTACCAGTCTGAAATAAACCCAGGTCAAACTGCAAGAACAGGCCACTGTGGTGGACCCATGGAATTAATAGCCTCTACAACAAAAGAAAGAAAATGAAGTAAGACAAAATGTGCACAACAGAGCAAAATGTCCCTCATTAGTCTAAACAAGCAAATCAGGGAACTGGTCAAGTCTCTGAAAGCAGACTTTGAGGTAAAAATAGCCTCCAAAACTAAGGATAACCAGAAGGCATTTTTCAGTTATATCCACAATCTTAAGGGCAACACCCAACAATGTGCAGAATTAGTTGTGGATGGCATCACCTATACTCAGCCAGAACATATAACAAATCTGCTGGCCAACAAATTCAACTCAAATTTTACCTCCCCATAACCCCTATTTCTCCCCCAAGAAATACCCTCCACCACTGCACCACCAATATTCACAGAAGAACAAGTTGCCACTGCACTCTCTAAAGCTGAAAATATGGCTTCAGTGGGGTTTGACAATATATCAGCTTGCCTCTGTAACAGCTTAAATTCGGACTATTCATGCATACTAGTATCTCTATTCAACCAAATTGACTTTGTCCCAACAGAGTGGAGGACAGCAACAGTCATTTCTCTGCATAAAGGGGGACCATCTACTGATGTGGGAAATTACAGATCCATAAGTTTAACTAGTCTTATATGTAATGCCATGGAAAGAATAATCATAGACATGATAAATAATGACATAGGAAACCTTCAAACAGTGGATCCGACCCAATTCATCTTTGTCACAGGTAGGTTATGCCTACTGAATCTGGTAGATTTCTTAGAGAAAGTCACTAAAGCCATGGATGATGGTAAAACAGTACTTACTGCCTACCTCAACCTTGCCAAGGCATTTGAGACAATTCCCCACTCAGGTATTATAAATAAACTCACAAAACTGGCCATAAATCCATACATCACCAGACAGGACATGTGGTTAAAGTAATTGAATCCAGATCCAGCAAGAGGTCAGTTATTAGTGGTGTGCCACAGGTCTCAGTGCTGGGACTACTTCTGTTCAGAATATACTTCTCTGAAGTCAAGGCTAATGCATAAGACCTCTGGATGACAAAGTTTGCTGACAGCTGCAAACTGGGGTCAATCACAGTATCCCCAGTGATACAGGTATCCTTCAGGAGGGTCTAGATCAGACAAATGAATTGGTCCCAGAACCATGGCCTAAAACTAAATGTGAAAAAATGCATTATCATAACCTTTAGGAAGCCAAATACCACTGCAAATAGCAACATCAATAGCACAACCCTAAGAGTAAACTCAGAGGTGAGAGATGTAGGTACACAGATAGATAGCAGCCTGAATTTTGACTGCCATGTGTCAACAGTGATGAGGAAGGCCTTTTATGTGGTACAACTTATAAGCAAAGGTATGGCATCCACATCCAAGGGAATTATAGTCCCACTGTACACACCTCTCATTAGACCAGTAATCGAGTGCAATGACTCATTTGACATGCACTTGACTAGTCACTTACAGCAAGTAGAGTGACCTCACAGGTTCTTCACAAAGAAATTACAGGGTGTAAACAACATGTCTTGTGCAGATAGACCAAATGCCCTATCTCTTTACTCTGTTTCCTGACAACTATTAAGGGGTGACCTATGCCTGACCTATAAGTCACTCACAAATCCATTGCTGATGGAGCTGTTACACATTCTCAAGTTAAACAGCATGAAGATCACCTGATGTAGGGATCTAAACTTAGTCAGGGACTCAAACAAAACATGCTGGAGAGACAGTTATTTATGTTAGAGATTGCCCCTTCTTTGGAACAAGCTTCCTATTTACATTAAGCAGAGTCCTTACCTGTCCATCTTTAAATTCAGTTTAAATTAATGAATGGGGAATCATAAATTCACACCTGGAGTAGTGCCAGTGTCCCTTATGTACAGGGGCAGTCTGTAAGATATTCCAGGCATAAGCACAAATCCATGCCATTCTCTTGCCCTTTGGGGAGAATGACTTTATATTGGCAAGACTTGTAAGGGCTCATAAGCCATTAGCCTAATAATCTTCTACGAACCTTTGAACCTATAAGGTGTGTGCTGTCTGACAACTGTGATATGAAGTCTTATGTGGTGTTTTTAGTTAGTGCACAGATTAGGATAGCTTGACCTGCATTGCATATGTTCTAATTCAGTGGTGAATACCTGTTACTATTTTCTTAACATTGCAGTGGGTATAAGCAAGAATGGATTATTCAACAGATCTTGATGCATGTCATAGTGGTCACAGTGTAAAAGGACCTTTTTATATGAAACATAGCAGTTTTACTTTGGTTTTTGGGAAGGTAGGTGATATTCATCTGGTAATTGCTGTTTTTCCTTTTAAGTATGCTCAGTAAAACATAATCAATTGTGTGATGTTTTCCCAAAGCCAAATAAGTAATCAATATTGTGAAATACTTATTCTCATGTGTTGTTTTGTGTTAAAAGCTTCTGAGAATATTGCTCTGGCAGTATAGCTCTGCTGACAGCAGTGCAATGGAGAAAGGGGTCAATGTGTGGAGAATACAGCATTATTATAGGCCATTGTACACTTACTATATGTGACCAGTAGCACCTTCTACAGTTCACTTACTACCCAATGGTAGTGTTGCACCTGTCTGTGATATATGTCCCTGTTGGGATCTAGGATTATTGACGAGTTGTGCATTGCTCAGCTGGGGAGACACTATGTGACATGATAGCCTACTGCCTTCAGAGGTGTACTTTGTCAGACTGCATTAACTCATATATATGTGGCAGCAGCAGGAACTGCACATGAGTCACAACTGCTTTACACACACTTAATAAAGTGAAATGGAGCACGCAGCAGTTGTCATCAAACAATAGTGACATCATGCACATTTTTGTTGTGATTACTTCCCCTAGGGGCTAACTATTATGGGTGGTCTTCCTTTCTCACATATGTGATCATGCCCATAGGCCTACACTGATATTCATAGACACATGACCCTGCTGTTGCTGGACTGCCAGCACATGAGTAGTATTCTCTAGCATGTCCATCTTAGTATATTTCTCATGACATGTCCCTCATTTAGGTTCATAGGTTCATAGGTAGGTACTAGGCTATTGGCCCTAGGGCCTATATAAGCCTAGCCAAAAGGTAGCCTGGCTTTCGTCACCCAAGAAAATTATTCTCCTGTGTCACTGTTGAGCAGAGCCACAAAAGTGATCCCCGGGGTGAATTTCCTATCTCCCATCCAATCATCAAGATTTTTCTTGAAGAGTGCTAATGAGGAGCTTTGTTTGATATAGATAGATAGTTTGTTCCAGAGTATGGGAAGTCTCTGGGACAGGAATCTATCTCTCCGGCATGTTCTGTTTATTGTGGTGACAAGGTTTAGGTCCCTAGAGCATGTAGCTTGGAGGGATTGGGATTTCTTTAAATGGAGCATGTCCAAAAGCTATGGGTTTGACATAGCTTTGTATGTTAGGCAGAGATCACCTCTGAGCAGGCGATATATGACGGAGTAAAGCTGCAGTTCTTTGAGACGGTCTGCATAGGGCATCTGTTTGAGGCTGGTAATCCTCTTTGTGAGGGATTTCTGCAGCCTTTCCAGTTGTTGTAGATGTCTTGTGAGGTACATGCCAAAAGGGGCATTGTACTCTATAATGGGTCTAATGAGCGATGAGTAGAGGGGAACAATGACCTCTTTTTTCCTGGATGAGAACTCTTTGTGATGAGCTGTGCCATGTAGAAGGATTTCCTGACTACTGTGGCAATGTGATTATCAAAGGAGAGACTACTGTCCACCTGTATCCCAAGGTCTCATCACACTTTTGGTGTTAAATAGACTACCATAGGGTCACAGGTTCATAGGTAGGTACTGGGCTATCTGCCTGAAGGCATATATTAGCCCAGCCACTTTGCGCAGTATTCACCACCCCTTTGGTTAGTTCCCTAGGCCCTTGATTTAGCAGCTAGTACCCTTGGTCCCTATCTAGTAGAGCTGTTGGTATGATCCCTGGTGTAAACTTTCTGTTACCCATCCACTCATCAAGTTTCCTCTTGAAGAGTGATAGTGAGGGGCTCTGTCTTATGTAGATCGGGACCTTGTTCCATAGCAAGGGAAGTCTTTGCAAAGGGAATCTATCCCTCCAGCATGTTCTATTCATTGTTGTGCTGAGGTTTATATCCCTAGAGCATGTAGCTTGAGTAGATTTGGTTTTGCTAAGATAGAGCATGTTCAACAGTTCTGGGTTGGACATGGCTCTGCATGTTAGACAGACATCGCCTCTGAGAAGGCGGTATGAAACAGAGAAAAGCCTTAGTTATTTCAATCGTACTGCATAGGGCAACTGTTTGAGGCCAGTAATCCTCTCAGTGAGGTACCTCTGTGGTCTCTCCAGCTGCTGGAGATGCCTGGCCAGGTACATTCCAATTGGTGCATTGTACTCAATAATGGGTATGATGAGGGAAGAGTAGAGGGGCACCACTACCTCCTTAGATCTTGATGGGAACCCTTTCGTGATCAGATGGGTCACATAGAAGGATTTACTAACCACCTTGGCAACATGGTTATCAAAGGAAAGCTGACTATCTACTTGGGTCCCTAGATCCCTTATTACTTCTTCAGATTTCAGGGGATTACCTCCTATGTGGTAGTTCGCGGGTACTCTGTTTTTTCCAAAGGGGATTACTATGCATTTCTTAGCATTTAGCTTGAGACCATGGCTTTGAATCCATGCATCAGTCTCATTAAGGCCCTTCTGGAGGATATCCATGTCGGCCGGAGACTCTATTATAGCACCCAGTTTGCAGTCGTCCGCAAACTTGGTCAGCCACAGACCTTCAATGCTTGCCTTTACTTCTGAGAAGTATATGCCAAACAGGAGGGTCCCCAGGACAGAGCCCTGAGGCACACAGCTTGTTACTGGTCTGGATTTTGACATAGATCCCACTACTCTTATTTTGTGGGATCTGTCTGAGAGCCAGTTTGCGATCCATTTTGTGACGTCAGTGTTTATGCCCAGGTTGGTGAGTTTATCAATAATACCCGAATGGCGAATGGTGTCAAATGCTTTAGCAAGGTCAAGGTAAGCCATGTGTACCTCCTTTCCCTTATCTGTAGCCTGAGTAACTATCTCAAAGAAGTCCACCAGGTTCAGGAGGCATGAATTGCCCTTGATGAAGCCGAACTGTGTGGGGTCAAGTATTTGGAGGTCCCCAATCTCTCCATTTATGAGCTCCATAATGATTCGCTCCATTGCCTTACAGATCAGATTGGTGGTCAGGCTTATTGGTCGGTAGTTCCCAGGGTCAGTTGTGGGCCCACCCTTGTGCAGCGGAACCACTGTTGCTGTGCGCCATTCTATGGGCACATATCCTGCTGAGAGGCTGAGACTGAACAGGGTATTCAGATGCGAGGTTAATTCATTTTGGAGCTCACGTATGACACAGCCCGGGACACCATCTGGTCCCATGGAGGCAGTGTTTTTAGCTTTAGATAGAGCCTTATTAAATGTATCAGTAATAATTGGAGTTACACAATCCCCTGGAATAGTAATAGTCCCTGCAGGTGGTGGTGGTGTGGGGATTTGCACTGAACCTGTCAGCCAAGATGTTGGCAATGTCAGTGGGGTCAGTGTATTTTGTTCCATTTTATACTAGCTCAGAACAGACCTGAGCATTGCCATTTAGGTTTTTGATGTAACCATACAAGGCCTTATGGTTATCCTTGGCAACTTTCTTTTCAAAATTGGCTTTAGTTGACTTGATGAGGGCCCTCAATTTCTTACTAATGCTGATCAGGGATGATTTTTCTACTTGAGATTTGGCCTTTTTTTGTATGTCTCCTCCTTTTATTGTATAGTTTGCTTATGGCCGGGGTCCACCTGACTGGTTTCTTCTTGCTTGAGGAAGGAGTCTTGGTTTTATTTGGGAAAGCACGGTCCATGCAATCCTGAAGATGTATGTAAAGTGCCTTGGTATAGGATTCTGCATCCTGGATAACATTATCCTTCTGCAAGGGAATAGTGAAGTGTTCCACTTCTGACACAAGTAGTTTGAAGTTTGCTTTGAAAAGGTTTTTTACGATGGTTTCTTTGACTGGGGGAGGTGGAGGTGTGAGGATGTTCAGGGTTATCAGTTTGTGGTCTGATCTGACCAGAGAAGGAGTGATAACGGGTGTGGTACAATGGGCACCCATATTTGTGATGACTAAATCCAATATGGTGTCCCCTCTAGTGGGAGAACATACCAGTTGTTCAAGGGCATTTGAATTTATAAATTCTATGACCCGCTGGGCAAATGAGTTAGAACTTTGGTAGTTCTATACCAGGGTAGTTGAAATCACCCAAAATGATGGTGTTGGGTAGGACCTTTATATTTTCCAGTGCCTCAAGGAATGCTGAGTGAGCATCTTGGGACATTGTGGGCAATATATAACAGGCTACAACTTGAAATGTGGCTTTGCCTGCTGATAGTTGCACATGGATGATCTCTGGGGCATCATGCTGCGCCACTAACCTGGAGATGTGGGTATCCTTGATGAATATGAATACACCTCCACCCTTTGTACTGTGATCCGGTAACTGAGGCCAGGAGGTATGATATGAATTGTAACCTGGTAGTACTGGGGTGCGCTCTGGAGCCTTGAACCAGGTTTCCGTCACTGCGCAAACATTGATTTTCTCCATACTGAGGAGTGCCTCAAATGCGTGCATTTTGAGGATGAGACTTCTGGAGTTGAGTAGCATTACCCTTAGTTTTTGGTTACCTGTGCTGGTTATGGTGGTTGGTTTGTCCTTGAGCCTTGCCTAAAAAAGGCACTATGGGGATGGCAAGAGCCTTGGCCAGTATTCGAAAGCCTAGATGTGACAGGTGCAAACCATCTCTGGCAAAACAGTGAGGCTTGTCTATCATGTCATCCCAGGCAGACAGACACTGGATCCCCTTAGAATGACACCAGAAGCTTAGCCAATTGCTGAAATTGATAATTTTGTCTTTGCATTCTGGTATCATTCTAGGTGAAGGTAGTATGATACTTAAGGTCAGGGTCATACCAGCTTGGGCTACATGATCAGAGAGCTCCTCAATGTCTCTTTTCATGTAATCCAGGGAGGTACATCTTAGATCATTCACACCAACATGTACAATGACAGTGTCATACTTGTACTTGTTCTGGAGTGACCTAAGTGCCTGTGATATGTGGTGGATCCTAGCACCCAACAGGCAGCTGACAGTAACCTTCTTCTTGTTCAGCCCGGTGAGTGGAACATCTGTGTGCCTTACTATAGAGTCTCCTATTATTAGCGTGTTAGGTATGGTGTTTTGCCTTAGGGGGATGTTGTGAGGCACACTGCTGAGGTGAATTATGTGTTTACTGGCTTGTGTTTGGATGTGCAGGTTGCTTGCTTGTCTGCTTTGGAGGGCCCTGTTTCTTTTTCAGATTGGTACCTAGTGCCTCCGAATATGTTTTTGTGTATTCATGTGTATGTTTTGCCGGTGCTTGTTTTGTAGATCCATGTGTGACTGGTGGTGTGATGCTAGTGTGTCTCTTCTCCTCTTGACTGTCTGTTACAGTCATGGGTTGAGAGTGCTTAGCCTCCAGTCTGGCTGTGTATTTGCATCTCTTACAAGTGTTTGTGTCTAGAGGTAAAAGGAGAGGGTTGTCTGTATACATGAGGCAGTTGTGACATTGCCTCAGGATGCCCAATTCCACCAGATGAACTGGAGAGTACACCTGAAGCTGACCTCTGGACATGCTTGGAAAAGTAAATTTAACTTGTCTTGTGGACAATCAAGGGTCTTATGCTGTATTATAATAGTGCTGTCTAGGACATTTGGAAAATAATAGTGCTGTCTAGGAAATTTGGACAAGTGCTGATTTGGGTTATGCAAGTGCTGCAATAAGAGCAGTTGATCTGAAGCACTTGAGTTGAGGCTTGCCTAGTTCTAAGGGAAAATTTTCAGCGCAGACTTTGTGTAGCCAGGAATAGTATACCCCAGCTAACTGGCGCTGCTCTGCATGCAAGACCACACAAAAAGAGAGTTGCAGGGTGTTACGATAGAGAGATCAAGGAGTTTGGAATTGACCCAAAATGGCCAATAAAACTACAGTTTCTAGGCAGTAACCACTCATACAGGGACAGGCAGGCTGCTCAGTGTTAACCACTGCCACTGGTGAACACAGAGACTTCCCTTTAGCCCAAGTAAGGACTGGCCTCCAAGAAACTTACAAACAGTTCAGAACAGCAACTCTGTAACTGAACTTTTTTTTTTTTTTTTAACCGCCTATGTGGTAGTTCATGGGTACAGAGTTTTTACCAAAAGGGATGACAATGCACTTTTTGGCATTGAGCTTGAGGCCATGGCTTTAACACCAGGCATCTGTCTCCACGAGGCCTTTTGTAGGATCTCCACATGGTTTGGAGTTTTGATTATGGCTCCTAGTTTGAGTCATCTGCAAACTTCATTAGCCAATGACCTTCTGTATTAACCTGTACTTCAGAAAAGTAGATACCAAACAGGAGGACCCAGGACTGAACCCTGTGGTACTCCACTTGTCACTGGTCTGAAGTTGGATTTGGAGTCTGCTACTTTCACAGTGTGGGTTCTGTCAGTGAGCCAGTTAACAACCCATCTTGTGACATAGGGATTTATACCTAGTTTAGTGAGTTTATCTATAATTTCAGAGTGGAGGATGGTGTTGAATGCCTTGGCGAGATCTAGATAGGCTGTGTGAACCACCTTACCCTCATCTATGGCTTTGGTGACTGCTTCAAAGAAGTCTATTAGGTTTAGGAGACATGATCTGCATTTTACAAACCTGAACTGGTTGGGGTCCAGAGTTTGGACATTATCAATGTCATTGTTTATAAGTTCCATGATGATATGTGCCACAGCCTTGCAGACCAGGCTCGTCAGGCTAATGGGGCTGTAGTTCCTGGGGTCTGTGGTGGCTCCCCCTTTGTGGAGTGGTATAAGTGTCGCTGTGCAACATTCAGTGGGCAGATAGCCTGAGGTGAGGCTATGATTGAACATGGTACTTAGGTAGGGTGCCAGTTCATTCTGTAGTTCATGTAGAATGCAGCCTGGGATGTTGTCAGGTCCCATGGATGCTGTGTTCTTGGCTTTGGAGAGTGTGTTTTTTACCTGTGCAGCTGTGATTACAAGAACTTTGCATTCTTCCGGTATAGAGACGGGCTCTTTAGAAGATGAGAGGGGGGGTAAAGTTAGCACTGAACCTATCTGCCAGGATGTTGGCAATATCAGTTGGTTCTGTATATTTAGTGCCATTGTGCTGTAACTCAGAGCAGATCTGAGTGTTGCCACTGAGATTCTTGACATAGCTATAGAATGCATTGTGGTTTTCTTTAGAGTCAGTGGCGATTTTGTTTTCGCAACGCTTTGGAGGATTTTATGAGGGATCTCAGCTTCTTACTGAGGCTGACCAGGGACTTCCTCCAATTATGGGATTTAACTCTTTATTTGCAACAGTTTCTTTCTTCTGTTGTAGAGTTTGTTTATGGCAGGGGACCGCCAGAATGGCTTCCTTTTTTTGGAGGATAGCATCTTGGTTCTGTTAGGGATTGCACAATCCATGCACTTGTGTAAGTGCTTATAATGTGCATTTGTGTAGGATTCATCAGTCATACCTCTATTGTCCATCAGCATGGGTGTCATGAAGTTTGCCACTTCTATCTTAAGAAGCGTAAAGTTGGCTTTGGAGAAATTTTTTATGGTAGTTTCCCTAATGGGGGGTGGGGGCGGGATGTGGATATCTAAGGTGATCAGCTTGTGGTCAGATCTGACCAACGAGGAATTGACCTCTGGTGTGGAGCACCGGTTGCCCATGTTGCTAATGATCAGGTCTAGGATATTGCTGCCCCTGGTGGGGGTGTAGATAAGTTGATCCAAGGCATTGGAATTTATGAATTCCAAAAAATGTTGAGCACAAGAGTTGGTACATGAGCAGTTTTCCCAGTTTATGGTGGGGTAGTTGAAATCACCCATTATTAGGGTGTTAGGTTGTACCCTAATATTTTCTAGTGTATCAAGAAATGAGGAGTGGGAATCCTGGGGCATGGTGGGGGATCTGTAGCAAGCTACAATTTGGATTGCGGTCTTGCCCAGAGTTAGTTGCGCTTGGATAATCTCAGATGCATTATGCTGAGCAACTAGCCTGGAGGTGTGGATATCCTTAATGAATATGGACATGCCTCTGCCTTTAGTGTTTCGGTCCAGGTTAGGTGGCTGAAAGGTGTGGTATGAATTATAGCCTGGTAATACAGGGGTACTTTCTGGAGCCTTGAACCAGGTCTCTGTCACTGCACAGATGTTGATGTTCTCCATTTTAAGGAGTGCCTCGAGTGAGTGCAGTTTGAGGTTTAGACTTCTAACATTGAGTAGCAATACCCTCAGATTCTGCTTGCTTGTACCTGTTACGGTGGTGAATTTATCATTTAAACCTTGCCTAAAAAAGGCACTATAAGGGTGGCTAGAGCCTTAGCCAGTATCTGGAATCCCAGGGGTGACAGGTGCAGGCCGTCTCTGGCAAAGCATCGTGGTTTGTCGATCATGTCATCCCAGGCAGACAGATACTGGATCCCCTTAGAATGACACCAGAAGCTTAGCCAATTGTTGAAGTCAATCATTATTCTGGGTGATAGCAGGATGCTACTCAGGGCTAGGGTCATACCTGCCTGGGCTACAAGAATGGACAACTCCTCCATGTCCTTTTTCATGTAGTCCAGGGAGGTACATCTCAGGTCATTCACACTGACATGGACAATGACAGAGTCATATTTGTACTTGTTGTGGAGTGACCCGAGTGCATGCATTATGTGGCAGATCCTGGCACCCGACAGGCAGCTGATAGTAACTTTCTCCTTGTTTAGCCTGGTGAGTGTAGCATCAGTGTGCCTGACAATAGAGTCTAACTAAAGTTGTGGGTACATTGTTATGCCTTATGGGCTGTGGTTGAGTGGCACACTGAGTTTGTGGGCTATGTGTCATTTGGGTTGTGTTGGGGGATGGAGGTTTCTTGTGTTTCTGCTTTGGAGGTCCCTGTTGCTTGGGCAGGTTTTTACTGAGCACCTCCGTGAATGCAAGTGTGTGTTTTGTGTTTTTATGTGTGTGTTTTGATGGTGTAGGTTTTGAGGGACTATGTGGTGAGCGTGATATGGTGGAAGTGTTTACCTTCTCCTCTTGACTGTCTATTCCAGTCTTGGGTGAAGAGATCTTTGCTTCCAGTGTGGCTATATAAGTGCATCTCTCACAGGTTGTAGTGTTGGGTGGTAGGACGAGAGGGTTGTCTGTGTACATGAGGCAATTGCTGCATTGCCCCAAGATACCCAGATTCATCAGATAGACAAGAGAAAACACCGGGAGCTGACCCTTAGACATGCCTAGATAGGTGCTTATTTATTAAGTACTAAAAACTGTTTTCCTCTAGACAAGTGAGGAAAGTTGAGTGCTGCAGTAATTTGTAGCTTATTTAGTGCTTTCAATGAGTTCTGAACAAGTGCTGAGCTCGAAGAAACAGACTTGAGCGCTGAAACTAAAAAACTGGCTAGTTCTAACAAACAAAATTAAGCTAGAAGGCTTCTCTCCCACACAGAAAGGCTTGGTAGCTCAGAAGCTCACAAATAGTCCTGGATACAGCAAATCTGTATCTCGACTAGACTACAGGAAAGGCAGGAAACGAGCTTAGAATTTTTATTTTTTTTTTAAGTGGAAAGAGAGAAAGGAGGAGCAGAAACGAAGTGGACTGGCCTTCTCAAATGTTCTCCCTCTATTAGGTAGCATGAGGTAATAATACTAGACTGGGAGGAGTGTCCCAGATCAAATTTACAGTAGGGGCGGGCAACTGCAAGACCACCAACTATAATAACAGCATACGAATAGGGTGGGAAACAAACTGCAGAAATGTTTCTCACAGCAGAAAAGCAGCAGTGAGCCTTTAAATGAAAGTTTTAAACAGATAAAGGAGCCTCTAGAGAAAGCTTTTAACTGCAAACCAGTTATGTGACACACTCCTTGGCAGGAGATCAGAACAAACAAGCCAAACAGACGCTTAATAAAAGTGGACAATTTCCAGTTAAGACCACACACACAGTGAAACTAGCTAGAAAAGTATATAGTAGACAAAGTGCTATAAATAACTCTAATAAATAAGCAAAAAAACAGGATACTTAATGTTATATATTATAGATCCGAGTTTGTTCAGTGCCCTTCCTTTGATTAGCTCAGTGTGAAATGGCAGAAACACTCACAAACTTAACTTCTTAGGTAACAGAAAGTTGAAACCTGAGACAACTTTAATCCTCATCTGTTATAGTTCTATATCTGTACCAATGCATTGCAGCATAATCTGCAAGTAATATGCTCTTCAAAGTGACAGTTCTGTTTCTTTGATGAATCTTTGTGGATTGTTCTGCATACTGACTTTGAATGTATTAACTGTTTCAGTCCCTACCCTTCCCAATATGCATGGTGCTACCACAACGTTTCTTATTGCTTCTGCTATCAGTACTTGTCTTTGAATTATATCCAGGGGTGTTCCATATTTTTCTCAACTGGCCCACAGTTTTATGCATGTAGTTTCTC
This sequence comes from Protopterus annectens, assembly GCF_019279795.1. NCBI lineage: Eukaryota > Metazoa > Chordata > Ceratodontiformes > Protopteridae > Protopterus > Protopterus annectens. The sequence continues at coordinate 731,329,831 of NC_056746.1, read as the reverse complement.
ATTACTGCTGCATTATTATTTCAATACATGTAAGGCATGAGAATTTCCACACCTGTATTTCCTACATACTTTCAGAAATCATAATTGCTTCATTTTTGATATTTATTACATATGTTTCAAATCCCAACATACATGGAAATACTAGTGAATTTCCTACATGTCTGCTACCTGCACAGACAGCAACGTCCTGTTGTATCAAGCTTTGTTGTCCACTGGCATAATATCTCTCAGATATGCATGATTTACAGTGATGTACTTTACTTTTAAATATCTATGGTTAATAAGGGAGTTTGCAGACGTGATGCACAATAAGTAATTAGAGTTGTACCTCAAAATCTGTATATTTGGTTTTAACTAATAGTAAATTGAATTTTGGGGTCTCGGATTCCAGGTTTCTGCCCCCAGCATGATGTTCCATTGAAAGGGCGGGGTGACTTGATTGACTTCTGGCAAATTACCCTTTTTTTCTTTTCTTTTTTAGGTGGTGGGTTTAATTTGCCCTTAAAAGGACATGGGTGGCAACCTTTCCAAAACGAATCCGGGGAAACCCGGTGCAACTCCCTTCAAATTTCCCGGGATGTTGGAACAAATTTTTGGTCCCTTTTGTTAAGCAAGAAACTTCATTTTTTTTTTTCTTCAAAGGTAGGAATGTAACCCGGTTTTTTTCCCAAAATTTTTTTTTTTTAGGGGGGGATGGGGACCCCCAAGTTTTTTGTTTTCCCCCTTTCCTTTCTTGGGGGATGGGTGACCCTTTTAGGTTTTTTTCCATGGCATTTGAGTTTATGAATTCCAGGAACTTTTGGGCTAGAGTGTTTGGGCTTGAGTAGTGTTCCCAGTCTATATTAGGGTAGTTGAAGTCACCTAGTATGATGGTGTTGGAGATACATTTATCCCCCAGTGTTTTCAGGAAGGCCTTTGAGGTTCCTGAGTTTGCAGGTGGCCTGTAACATGCTACAAATTGCAGAGCAATCTTGCCTATGGTTAATTGCACCTGGATGGTTTCCGATGCATCGTCGATGCCACCAATCTTGAGGTGTGGGTGTCCTGATGAATATGGATCCCCCTCCTCCTTTCTTGGTATTGCCCGGGGTTTTGGGGCGGGCATGATATGAGGTAAAACCTGATAGTGCTGGGGTGCTCTCAGGGCCTTGAACCAGGTAACAGTCACTGCACAGCCATCGATGTTCGCCATACTGAGAAGCGCTTCAAGTGCGAGCATCCTGTGGTAGAGACGTTTGGCATTGAGCAGCATTACCCTTATTTTTTTTCTTTGTTTTGTTCTAGGGTGGTAGGTTTAGAATTTGAGCCTTGCCTAAAAAGGCACTATGGGGTGGGAGCCTTTCCCAAAAACCCGGGAATCCCAGGGTGACAAGTGCAAGCCGTCCCTTGCAACAGCTTTGGCCAGCATGTCATCCCAGGCAGACAGACATTGGACCCCCTTTGAATGACACCAGAGTTTAAGCCAATTGTTAAAGCTGATCATCTTATCTCTGTATTGTGGCATCATTCTTGGTGAAGGTAGGATACTGCTCAAGGTCAGGGTCATACCTGCTTTGGGCTACATAATCGGAGAGCTCCTCTATGTCTCTTTTTATGTAGTCCAAAGGGGGGCCTGGGCGAAAACCAGCGTGGACAATGATTGGGGTCTTGTACCTGCTGTTGAGAGACCTGAGTGCATGCATTATGTGGGGGTTCTAGCACCCGACAGGCAGCTTACTGTGACCTTCTCCCTTTCTCAGTCTGGTGGCGGGATTGTGTGTCTGACTATGGAGTCACCAATGACTAGTGTGTCTGGCATTGTGTTTGGCCTTAAGGGCTGTGACTGCTTGACACTCTGACTGTGGGTCTATGTGTTGCAGGTGTTGTGTTCTGAGGTGGTAGTTGTTTGGGTGTCTGCTTTGGTGGCCTCTGCTGTTTTGGTAGATTTTGATCAGAGCCTCCAGTATGTCTTTGTGTGTTTATGTGTATGATTTGAGGTTGTGATGGTATTATGTGAGACTGGGTCTATAGTGTGTGTGGTTACCTTCTCCTCCTGTCTGGTCATGCCAGTCCTATGTTGAGAGAGCTCAGCCTCCATTTTGGGCCCATAGTTGCATCTCTCGCATGTATTTGTGTTTTGTGGGAGGAGAGGGGTTGTCGTGTACATGAGGCAATTGTAACATTGCCTCAATATTGGTTCACCAGCTGAGCAGGAGGGACATTAGCAACTGATCCCTCGACATGCTAGAAGGAATAGACAGAAAAACTTAAGAAAAGGTTCTGGGGATGGGGTACAGAAATGGGGTTTGTTTTTGGGGTACTTTCTATAACAAGAGTGCTGTATCGAGGTGATAAGTACTGTAGGAGCAAGTCCCCATACAGATAGAGAATAGTCTACTTGGGAGTCAAGTAGAGATAATTTATAGTTGTAGGATACACTAAAAGAACAGTAGTATACTTTGAGGAAGGTAGTTTTAAGGGAAAATTTGAAGAGTGGACTTTAGGTAGCCCTAATAGTTTAAATCTGATTAACCGGCACTGCCCTAGTGTAAGTAACTAAAAGCCAGCGGCTTTATAGCAGGGGCTGGAAAAACAGGAAATGACCCAAAATGGCCAAATTACAAGTTGCTGCTTCTAACCACTCCTCTGAGGACAAACAAGCAGCTCAGTACTCCCCACTCCCACTGGTGAGTAAAGAAACTACCTCTGGCCACACAAGAAAATGGAGGAACACAGGAACCAAATACAAAGCCCAGGGATCAGCAAAATCTGATCACTGGAACAACTAGCAAGTAAAGTTTAGGAAAGGAGAAATATTTTTTGTTTTTTGTTTTTTTTCAAACAGACAGGAAAAAAATGCAGTAAATGCTTTGTTTTCGACTAAATTGCTATCAAAGGCTGGTACACTTGAGTGTATTAGCCTGTTAGTTACTTTTAAGCAATACTTTAGCCCACAAGTGCAATCCAAAAAAGCTCACAAAAAAAGGAAAATGGTAATAAAAGAGTAATATAGGCACAAACAGTAGTCGAAAAGCTCAAAAGATCGAAAAATGCAAACTAAAAGTTTAAAAAATACTTATGATCAAGAAAGTTGCTTTTTCTGCTCTCTGCTGGCTTAGGAACTCTGCAGGGGACCACGAGGAGCTATGCCAGTTCTCTAATGCCAGAAATGCCTGCCAATGCGTGCTTTATAGCAGGGGGCTGGAAAAAACAGGAAATGACCCAAAATGGCCGACAAATTACTAGTTGCTGCTTCTAACCACTCCTCTGAGGACAAACAAGCAGCTCAGTACTCCCCACTCCCACTGGTGAGTAAAGAAACTACCTCTGGCCACACAAGAAAATGGAGGAACACAGAAACCAAATACAAAGCCCAGGGATCAGCAAAATCTGATCACTGGAACAACTAGCTAGGAAAGTTTAGGAAAGGAGAAATATTTTTTTTTTTTTTTTTTTTTGCAAACAGACAGAAAAAAAATGCAGTAAATGCTTTGTTTTCGACTAAATTGCTATCAAAGGCTGGTACACTTGAGTGTATTAGCCTGTTTGTTACTTTTAAGCAATACTTTAGCCCACAAGTGCAATCAACAATATAAGCTCACAAAAACAGGAAAATAAGGTAATAAAACAGTAATATAGGCACAAACAGTAGTCGAAAAGCTCAAAAGATCGAAAAATGCAAACTAAAAAGTTTAAAAAATACTTATGATCAAGAAAGTTGCTTTTTCTGCTCTCTGCTGGCTTAGGAACTCTGCAGGGGACCACGAGGAGCTATGCCAGTTCTCTAATGCCAGAAATGCCTGCCAATGCGTGCTTTATAGCAGGGGGCTGGAAAACAGGAAAAACCCAAAAGGCAAAATTTGTTGGGTTTTAAACCCCAGGACAAAAAAAACTTTCTCCACCCACTGTGAGAAAGAACTACCTTCCCGATAAACCAAAATAGAAAAAGGGCCCAACAAAAATTTTAAAAAAAAAAATAAAAAGGGGGAAAAGAAATGTTTTTTTTAAAAAAAGAAAAAAAAGGGGAAATTTTTTTTTTTTAAAAAAATTTTTTTGTTTGCTTTTTAAAAGGGAACTTGGGGGAAGGGTTTAAAAAAAACCTAAAAAAAAAGGGAAAAAAAAAAAACCAAAAAAAAAAAAAAAAACCCAAAAAGGAAAAAAATTTTAAAAACCCCAAAAAAACCTTTTTTAAACCCCCGGGGCCCTTTTTGGGGAAAAACCAAAAAAGGGGGGGTGCTTTTTTAACCGGAAAACCGGAAAGAAAGGGTTTTTTTTTTTAAAAAAACCGAAAAAAAATCGTTCCCCATTTTTAAAAAAACATTTGGGCCCCCCAAAAAAAAAAAACCCCCCGGACAAAAATGCACAAAACAAAAATAAAAAGGGGGAAAGGGAAAAATTGGTTTTTAAAAGAGAAAAAAAATTTTTTTTTTTTTAAAAAAAGGGGTTTTGGTTTTGTTTGTTCAAAACAAAGGGCCCCAATTTAAAAAAATTTTTTTAAAAAAATGGAAAAAAAAAATACCAAAAGGAAAATAAAATTAAAAAAAAAAAAAAGTCAAAATCCCCCCTTTGGGGAAAAAATTTTTAACAAAAAGGGCCCCCCAAAAAAAGGGGGCCGGGGTTTATGGGGGCAAAACCGGGAAAAAAAAGGGTTTTTTTTTTAAAAAAAACCCAAAAAAAAAATTATTTCCCCCCCCCTTTAAAAAGGCCCCGGGTTTTCCCCCCCAAAAAAAATCCCTACGCCATCAGAAAATTTTGATAGGGAAATTTTGCTAAAATTTTTAGGAAAATATTTTTTTTTTTAAAAAAAAAAAACATTCTTTGTTTTCATTAAATTTAAAAAGGGGTAAATTTTTTTGCCGTTTTTCTGCAATATTTTAAGCCAATTGTAATTTAAATATAATTCAAAACGGGAACAATAGAATAAACTCTAAACAAAATGAAATCAAAGGAATCAATAAACAAAATTATAACTAGTCAAAACCTTTCTCTTCTGGTAAATTTTAACCACGGGTATCCAATTCCCTTTGCCAAAAAACAGGCGGATATCCGGTGGAAACCAGAAATGCAAAATCCCATTAAATTCTGGGTCTCAAAAGGAGAAACACATTATCTTCATCACGGGGATTTTAAAACTTCTGGCAAAATGAGGACCAACCATAAATACCAGGTCACAAACTGACACTGAACAAATGAGAAAGTCTAGAAAGGAAATGATTTGTTTCAAACGGGAAAAAATGAAAATCTTTGTTTAATATTTGATAAAGAACTTATGTTTAGAATATTGTAAAAATTACACTTGGAATCCGATTAGCTAACAAGGAAATAAGGAAAAAAATAGCCAAATTAAAAAGCTGAAAAAGAAAAATGCAAACAAAAGTAAAATACTTATGTTAAATTTTTTTGCACTTAGCTAGGAACTCTCCATGGCCACTGGGAAATTCTTTTGCCACAAAAGCGGCAAGTTGCTTATACAGACGGACAAAAAAGACTAAACAATGGAAAATATAATAGTTGTTGTCTAAAATTGGGGCAGACAAAGAGTCTACCACTCCTAGTGATAAACTATGCTCCAAGATGAAACACAGAAAGAAAAACGCAGGGATAGCAAATTCTACACAGGAATAACAATCTGGAATTTAGGAAAATTTATTTTTGTATTGCAAAGACAAATAAATGCTTAATATTGACAACTAAAGTATCAAACTATTTGAGGAATTGCTTTTTTTACCTTATAAGATTCCCAAGTGAAACAATAAGCTACAAAAGGAAAAAAAGTATAACTTTCCAAGGAAAAGTAGCAAAAATAAGATGACAAATGAAAAAAGTTAAATTTAAACATCCAGAATATTAAAATCTATACAAGAACTTGTAGGACACCGCTTGGCCAATTTGTAGCCAGAAAGCAGCAAAAGGGGTTTAAGCAAAGCAAAAACCCAATGACCCAAAATGGCTGACAAATTACTAGTTGCTGCTTCTAACCACTCCTCTGAGGACAAACAAGCAGCTCAGTACTCCCCACTCCCACTGGTGAGTAAAGAAACTACCTCTGGCCACACAAGAAAATGGAGGAACACAGAAACCAAATACAAAGCCCAGGGATCAGCAAAATCTGATCACTGGAACAACTATCTAGGAAAGTTTAGGAAAGGAGAAATATTTTTTTGTTTTTTTTTTGTTTTTTTTTTTGCAAACAGACAGAAGAAAAATGCAGTAAATGCTTTGTTTTCAACTAAATTGCTATCAAAGGCTGGTACACTTGAGTGTATTAGCCTGTTTATTACACAAGCAATACTTTAGCCCACAAGTGCAATCAACAATATAAGCTCACAAAAACAGGAAAATAAGGTAATAAAACAGTAATATAGGCACAAACAGTAGTCGAAAAGCTCAAAAGATCGAAAAATGCAAACTAAAAAGTTTAAAAAATACTTATGATCAAGAAAGTTGCTTTTTCTGCTCTCTGCTGGCTTAGGAACTCTGCAGGGGACCACGAGGAGCTATGCCTAGCTCTCTAATGCCAGAAAAGCCTGCCAAAGCGTGCTTTATAGCAGGGGCTGCAAAAACAGGAAATGACCCAAAATGGCCGACAAATTACTAGTTGCTGCTTCTAACCACTCCTCTGAGGACAAACAAGCAGCTCAGTACTCCCCACTCCCACTGGTGAGTAAAGAAACTACCTCTGGCCACACAAGAAAATGGAGGAACACAGAAACCAAATAAAGCCCAGGGATCAGCAAAATCTGAGCTCTGGATCAACTAGCTAGGAAAGTTTAGGAAAGGAGAAATATTGTTTTGGTTTTTTTTTGTTTTTTTGCAAACAGGCAGAAAAAAATGCAGTAAATGCTTTGTTTTCGACTAAATTGCTATCAAAGGCTGGTACACTTGAGTGTATTAGCCTGTTTGTTACTTTTAAGCAATACTTTAGCCCACAAGTGCAATCAACAATATAAGCTCACAAAAACAGGAAAATAAGGTAATAAAACAGTAATATAGGCACAAACAGTAGTTGAAAAGCTCAAAAGATCGAAAAATGCAAACTAAAAAGTTTAAAAAATACTTATGATCAAGAAAGTTGCTTTTTCTGCTCTCTGCTGGCTTAGGAACTCTGCAGGGGACCACGAGGAACTATGCCTAGCTCTCTAATGCCAGAAAAGCCTGCCAAAGCATGCTTTATAGCAGGGGGCTGGAAAAAACAGGAAATGACCCAAAATGGCCGACAAATTACTAGTTGCTGCTTCTAACCACTCCTCTGAGGACAAACAAGCAGCTCAGTACTCCCCACTCCCACTGGTGAGTAAAGAAACTACCTCTGGCCACACAAGAAAATGGAGGAACACAGAAACCAAATACAAAGCCCAGGGATCAGCAAAATCTGATCACTGGAACAACTATCTAGGAAAGTTTAGGAAAGGAGAAATATTTTTTTTTTTTTGTTTTTTTTGCAAACAGACAGAAAAAAATGCAGTAAATGCTTTGTTTTCGACTAAATTGCTATCAAAGGCTGGTACACTTGAGTGTATTAGCCTGTTTGTTACTTTCAAGCAATACTTTAGCCCACAAGTGCAATCAACAATATAAGCTCACAAAAACAGGAAAATAAGGTAATACAACAGTAATATAGGCACAAACAGTAGTCGAAAAGCTCAAAAGATCGAAAAATGCAAACTAAAAAGTTTAAAAAATACTTATGATCAAGAAAGTTGCTTTTCTGCTCTCTGCTGGCTTAGGAACTCTGCAGGGGACCACGAGGAGCTATGCCTAGCTCTCTAATGCCAGAAAAGCCTGCCAAAGCGTGCTTTATAGCAGGGGGCTGGAAAAAACAGGAAATGACCCAAAATGGCCAACAAATTACTAGTTGCTGCTTCTAACCACTCCTCTGAGGACAAACAAGCAGCTCAGTACTCCCCACTCCCACTGGTGAGTAAAGAAACTACCTCTGGCCACACAAGAAAATGGAGGAACACAGAAACCAAATACAAAGCCCAGGGATCAGCAAAATCTGATCACTGGAACAACTAGCTAGGAAAGTTTAGGAAAGGAGAAATATTTTTGTTTTTTTTGTTTTTTTTGCAAACAGACAGAAAAAAAATGCAGTAAATGCTTTGTTTTCGACTAAATTGCTATCAAAGGCTGGTACACTTGAGTGTATTAGCCTGTTTGTTACTTTTAAGCAATACTTTAGCCCACAAGTGCAATCAACAATATAAGCTCACAAAAACAGGAAAATAAGGTAATAAAACAGTAATATAGGCACAAACAGTAGTCGAAAAGCTCAAAAGATCGAAAAATGCAAACTAAAAAGTTTAAAAAATACTTATGATCAAGAAAGTTGCTTTTTCTGCTCTCTGCTGGCTTAGGAACTCTGCAGGGGACCACGAGGAGCTATGCCTAGCTCTCTAATGCCAGAAAAGCCTGCCAAAGCGTGCTTTATAGCAGGGGGCTGGAAAAACAGGAAATGACCCAAAATGGCCGACAAATTACTAGTTGCTGCTTCTAACCACTCCTCTGAGGACAAACAAGCAGCTCAGTACTCCCCACTCCCACTGGTGAGTAAAGAAACTACCTCTGGCCACACAAGAAAATGGAGGAACACAGAAACCAAATACAAAGCCCAGGGATCAGCAAAATCTGATCACTGGAACAACTATCTAGGAAAGTTTAGGAAAGGAGAAATATTTTTTGGGTTTTTTTTGTTTTGCAAACAGACAGAAAAAATGCAGTAAATGCTTTGTTTTCGACTAAATTGCTATCAAAGGCTGGTACACTTGAGTGTATTAGCCTGTTTGTTACACAAGCAATATTTTAGCCCACAAGTGCAATCAACAATATAAGCTCACAAAAACAGGAAAATAAGGTAATAAAACAGTAATATAGGCACAAACAGTAGTCGAAAAGCTCAAAAGATCGAAAAATGCAACCTAAAAAGTTTAAAAAATACTTATGATCAAGAAAGTTGCTTTTTCTGCTCTCTGCTGGCTTAGGAACTCTGCAGGGGACCACGAGGAACTATGCCTAGCTCTCTAATGCCAGAAAAGCCTGCCAAAGCGTGCTTTATAGCAGGGGGCTGGAAAAAACAGGAAATGACCCAAAATGGCCGACAAATTACTAGTTGCTGCTTCTAACCACTCCTCTGAGGACAAACAAGCAGCTCAGTACTCCCCACTCCCACTGGTGAGTAAAGAAACTACCTCTGGCCACACAAGAAAATGGAGGAACACAGAAACCAAATACAAAGCCCAGGGATCAGCAAAATCTGATCACTGAAACAACTATCTAGGAAAGTTTAGGAAAGGAGAAATATTTTTTGTTTTTTTTTTGCAAACATACAGAAAAAAATGCAGTAAATGCTTTGTTTTCGACTAAATTGCTATCAGAGGCTGGTACACTTGAGTGTATTAGCCTGTTTGTTACTTTTAAGCAATACTTTAGCTCACAAGTGCAATCAACAATATAAGCTCACAAAAACAGGAAAATAAGGTAATAAAACAGTAATATAGGCACAAACAGTAGTCGAAAAGCTCAAAAGATCGAAAATGCAAACTAAAAAGTTTAAAAATACTTATGATCAAGAAAGTTGCTTTTCTGCTCTCTGCTGGCTTAGGAACTCTGCAGGGGACCACGAGGAGCTATGCCTTGCTCTCTAATGCCAGAAAAGCCTGCCAAAGTGTGCTTTATAGCAGGGGGCTGGAAAAAACCGGAAATGACCCAAAATGGCCGACAAATTACTAGTTGCTGCTTCTAACCACTCCTCTGAGGACAAACAAGCAGCTCAGTACTCCCCACTCCCACTGGTGAGTAAAGAAACTACCTCTGGCCACACAAGAAAATGGAGGAACACAGAAACCAAATACAAAGCCCAGGGATCAGCAAAATCTGATCACTGGAACAACTATCTAGGAAAGTTTAGGAAAGGAGAAATATTTTTTTGGGTTTTTTTTGCTTTTTTTTTTGCAAACAGACAGAAAAAAAATGCAGTAAATGCTTTGTTTTCGACTAAATTGCTATCAAAGGCTGGTACACTTGAGTATATTAGCCTGTTTGTTACTTTTAAGCAATACTTTAGCCCACAAGTGCAATCAACAATATAAGCTCACAAAAAACGGAAAATAAGGTAATAAAACAGTAATATAGGCACAAACAGTAGTCGAAAAGCTCAAAAGATCGAAAAATGTAAACTAAAAAGTTTGAAAAATACTTATGATCAAGAAAGTTGCTTTTTCTGCTCTCTGCTGGCTTAGGAACTCTGCAGGGGACCACGAGGAGCTATGCCTAGCTCTCTAATGCCAGAAAAGCCTGCCAAAGTGTGCTTTATAGCAGGGGGCTGGAAAAAACAGGAAATGACCCAAAATGGCCGACAAATTACTAGTTGCTGCTTCTAACCACTCCTCTGAGGACAAACAAGCAGCTCAGTACTCCCCACTCCCACTGGTGAGTAAAGAAACTACCTCTGGCCACACAAGAAAATGGAGGAACACAGAAACCAAATACAAAGCCCAGGGATCAGCAAAATCTGATCACTGGAACAACTAGCTAGGAAAGTTTAGGAAAGGAGAAATATTTTTGTTTTTTTTGTTTTTTTGCAAACAGACAGAAAAAAATGCAGTAAATGCTTTGTTTTCGACTAAATTGCTAAATATTTTCTAGTGTATCAAGAAATGAGGAGTGGGAATCCTGGGACATGGTGGGGGATCTGTAGCAAGCTACAATTTGGATTGCGGTCTTGCCCAAAGTTAGTTGCGCTTGGATAATCTCAGATGCATTATGCTGAGCAACTAGCCTGGAGGTGTGGATATCCTTAATGAATATGGACATGCCTCCGCTTTTAGTGTTTCGGTCCAGGTTAGGTGGCTGAAAGGTGTGGTATGAATTATAGCCTGGTAATGCAGGGGTACTCTCTGGAGCCTTGAACCAGGTCTCTGTCACTGCACAGATGTTGATGTTCTCCATTTTAAGGAGTGCCTCGAGTGAGTGCAGTTTGAGGTTTAGACTTCTAACATTGAGTAGCAATACCCTCAGATTCTGCTTGCTTGTACCTGTTACGGTGGTGAATTTGTCATTTAAACCTTGCCTAAAAAAGGCACTATAAGAATGGCTAGAGCCTTAGCCAGTATCCGGAATCCCAGGGGTGACAGGTGCAGGCCATCTCTGGCAAAGCATCTTGGTTTGTCGATCATGTCATCCCAGGCAGACAGATACTGGATCCCCTTAGAATGACACCAGAAGCTTAACCAATTGTTGAAGTCAATCATTTTGTCCTTGTACTGTGGTATTATTCTGGGTGATAGCAGGATGCTACTCAGGGCTAGGGTCATACCTGCTTGGGCTACAAGAACGGACAACTCCTCCATGTCCTTTTTTGTGTAGTCCGGGGAGGTACGTCTCATGTCATTCACACCAACATAGACAATGACAGAGTCATATTTGTACTTGTTGTGGAGTGACCCGAGTGCATGCATTATGTGGCAGATCCTGGCACTCGACAGGCAGCTCATAGTAACTTTCTCTTTGTTTAGCCTGGTGAGTGGAGCATCAGTGTGCCTGACAATAGAGTCAGCTATGACTAAAGTTGTGGGTACATTGTTATGCCTTATGGGCTGTGGTTGAGTGGCACACTGAGTTTGTGGGCTATGTGTCATTTGGGTTGTGTTGGGGGATGGAGGTTGCTTCCGTTTCTGCTTTGGAGGTCCCTGTTGCTTGGGCAGGTTTTTACTGAGCACCTCCGTGAATGCAAGTGTGTGTTTTGTGTTTCTATGTGTGTATTTTGATGGTGTAGGTTTTGAGGGACTATGTGGTGAGCGTGATATGGTGGAAGTGTTTACCTTTTTCTCTTGACTGTCTATTCCAGTCTTGGGTGAAGAGAGCTTTGCTTCCAGTTTGGCTATATAAGTGCATCTCTCACAGGTTGTAGTGTTGGGTGGTAGGACGAGAGGGTTGTCTGTGTACATGAGGCAATTGCTGCATTGCCCCAAGATACCCAGATTCATCAGATAGACAAGAGAAAACACCGGGAGCTGACCCTTAGACATGCCTGGATAGGTGCTTATTTATTAAGTACTAAAAACTGTTTTCCTCTAGACAAGTGAGGAAAGTTGAGTGCTGCAGTAATTTGTAGCTTATTTAGTGCTTTCAATGAGTTCTGAACAAGTGCTGAGCTCGAAGAAACAGACTTGAGCGCTGAAACTAAAAAACTGGCTAGTTCTAACAAACAAAATTAAGTTAGAAGGCTTCTTTCCAACACAGAAAGGCTTGGTAGCTCAGAAGCTTACAAATAGTCCTGGATACAGCAAATCTGTATCTCGACTAGACTACAGGAAAGGCAGGAAACGAGCTTAGAATTTTTATTTTTTTTTTTAAGTGGAAAGAGAGAAAGGAGGAGCAGAAACGAAGTGGACTGGCCTTCTCAAATGTTCTCCCTCTATTAGGTAGCATGAGGTAATAACACTAGACTTGGAGGAGTGTCCCAGATCAAATTTACAGTAGGGGCGGGCAACTGCAAGACCACCAACTATAATAACAGCATACGAACAGGGTGGGAAACAAACTGCAGAAATGTTTCTCACAGCAGAAAAGCAGCAGTGAGCCTTTAAATGAAAGTTTTAAACAGATAAAGGAGCCTCTAGAGAAAGCTTTTAACTGCAAACCAGTTATGTGACACACTCCTTGGCAGGAGATCAGAACAAACAAGCCAAACAGACGCTTAATAAAAGTGGACAATTTCCAGTTAAGACCACACACACAGTGAAACTAGCTAGAAAAGTATATAGTAGACAAAGTGCTATAAATAACTAATAAATAAGCAAAAAAACAGGATACTTCATGTTATATATTATAGATCCGAGTTTGCTCAGTGCCCTTCCTTTGATTAGCTCAGTGTGAAATGGCAGAAACACTCACAAACTTAACTTCTTAGGTAACAGAAAGTTGAAACCTGAGACAACTTTAATCCTCATATGTTATAGTTCCATATTTGTACCAATGCATTGCAGCATAACCTGCAAGTAATATGCTCTTCAAAGTGACAGTTCTGTTTCTTTGATGAATCTTTGTGGATTGTTCTGCATACTGACTTTGAATGTATTAACTGTTTCAGTCCCTACCCTTCCCAATATGCATGGTGCTACCACAACGTTTCTTATTGCTTCTACTATCAGTACTTGTCTTTGAATTATATCCAGGGGTGTTCCATATTTTTCTCAACTGGCCCACAGTTTTATGCATGTAGTTTCTCATTACTGCTGCATTATTATTTCAATAAATGTAAGGCATGAGAATTTCCACACCTGTATTTCCTACATACTTTCAGAAATCACAATTGCTTCATTTTTGATATTTATTACATATGTTTCAAATCCCAACATACATGGAAATACTAGTGAATTTCCTACATGTCTGCTACCTGCACAGACAGCAACATCCTATTGTATCAAGTTTTGTTGTCCACTGGCATAATATCTCTCAGATATGCATGATTTACAGTGATGTTCCTGAGTGTGACTTCTATTTTAGCTGTTTCTTTTAATATCTTGTATACATGGTGACCTTCGTAGAAAGGCGTTGTATTGTACTTACGTAGATAATGATACTAATTAGAGGTGTACGCTTTTTTTTTACTTCAGAAAATGTATATTAATTCACACCTTCTCTTATTCTGTCAAAGTACTCACATTTGAAAACTGTCCCTGATTGTCTCTGATTATTTCCAGATTTCTCCCTTATTCTGATGATGTTTTCCTGATTCAGTTGAAAGCTGGGACTGGTATTGTTAGGCTTCCCTTAATATCTTCTATTCCAAATTGCTCCATCTGTTGTTCTGCTGCTTGCTCATACTTGCTTACCATTCTGTGTTTATATTGTGCACCTCAACGTGACCAGGAGCATGTGTTCTGGACACACCGCTCAACAAATAGAGTAACTTGTCTGCAATGCTGCTCATCTTGCATAGCTGGCCTATCATTTTAACTTCAACATGTGTATGTGCTTGTTAATGAATCCCCAGGATGATGTTTTGTACCCTCTGTGTGTTGATTTGACCCTCACATCTTCCGTATTTAAATATACTAACTTCATGTCTGCACAACAATGGAGAAAGTGGAAATACCCAGCAGTGGTGAACAAACTAGTTACATGAACTACAGTCTCACCATCAGAGATTATTAGCTTGGAATGTGGTCAAGGAAACGTAAAACTGAGAAATCTAGAAAAGGGAAATAACTCCTTCTTAGTTGAGCATTAGTCAGGTAATAGGAAACTAAGGTGTTCATATAATATGTACAGCCTACGTATTTAGATGCTATGAAAAGAAATCAGAATTACGGTTTAATATTTTAAGGTGACAAAGGCAGTGTTAGCTATATTGATTTAGATATAGTAATTGTCCATCTCCCTGCTCCTAAATAATGCTGTTTTATTGTGTCTTGCATATCTTAAATGTGTTCATTGTTTATAAGTAACATCATTAAATGCATTCTCCACTAGCAACTTTAATTGTTATTTAAGATTTCATAGTGAACTCCCCAAGGTGTGTGCAGTATCACCTGCTTTCCAGAACTTGTGCCAGAACCACTGTCTCTGCAAATGAGGTTGCTTTGATGTCTGTTCTGATGTCATCATTTATTCATCAGTCCTAAAGTGTGCATTCTGCCAGGCAGGCACTTTATCTCTGTCACCTCTGGCTTCCCCATCTAATGTGCCATCACTGCCCTGGTTTCAGTAATATAGAGAAATTCTGGTTACACTACCATTTTGACACCTTACTTTTTGACTTCCTTGATATTCTTTTGTTGCACACTATGCTCAACACTCTGTATTATTTGGCTCCAGCCCTTTTGATTCTAGTTTTTACCTCTTTATTCAGACTTTCTTTCTGGTCAGCCATCACTCTTAGATGTTTTCCCTTCAATCTCAGTTTTCAGACTTCTCTGATTTCTCCCATTTCTTTTGTCATGACAACTGTCTTGTCTGTGTTCAGTGTTATTCCATGTGCCTTCTGTTTTGAGTCCAGTCCCCTATCATTTGCTGAAGTGTCTGTTCAGAGTCTGCTTGTAATACCACATTCTCTGTATACAGCAACTCTGTTGATCTTTTCTCTCTGACTGGTTTGGTAATGTAGTCCAACACCAATATGTCAACACTCGGCTCAGAGTTGAATCCTGAAGGACACCCAAGCCCACTGGGAATCCCTCTGTGAATCCAAATACTGTTAGTACTTGTGTCAGTGTGTCCTTATCTCCAGCTTCTCCTCTGTCTGTCTCACTGCAAACTTTGGTTCAGTTGTGTTATATGCTGATCTGAATCCAAACTACTCAGCTCCTGCTTTTAACAGGAAATCACCATTTCTAGCCATTGGACTCAACAGCCCAGGACAAGTAGGCCAGCATCCCTTCCTTTACCAAACTCTTATTTAATAAAATAATTCAGACAGCATTCCTGCATCTTAAAATAAAGCATAGTAGGTATTTTTGCATCACATAAAAATACAACTTTTAGCAGTGCCACATATGCCAGTCTAGCAATCCGTACTAATCAAGCTCAGTGTATATCAACTTAGAAAACCAAATCTCCAGTCAATACTGCCCATTGCCTTATAAGGTGTTGTGCCCTTCCTTGTTCTCTTACCTAAGTCTAACACTATCTAGTCAGCCATATGTACTCTTCATTCATACCAGTGTCCGGCTTTTATTCCTCCAAATTTAGTCATTTTATTTTCAGCTTGTTTATAAGAGTACAAAACTGCTCTAATTTTCAGGTACAGCTTGGGTAAAAAAGAATTTAACTAATAAGAGTAAATACTGAAATCAATAGTAATTGTAACAAGTACTGTAACAGAATCCATCCAATGTGAAAGTCAGAATAAGCTTTTTCAAAGAAGATATTCCTAAAGAAGTGTTCATGCAAAGAGAAAGGGTAGGGTAAAGACAAGTAAAAATAGTGTTATGTACAGTATATACTGAGAAAGTGGCTTGGAGGTTGGGAGGGTGGCCTGATGGTTAAGGTGTTTGCCTTACAAACACAAGGTGAAGAGTTTGAGTCCCACAAGGGATAATTGGCTAGGCTTAAATTGGCTCACAAGGGCAGCTAGCTTAGTACTAATCTATGAACCTATGTTGGAAGAATCAGAAATTATATATGACTAATTAAATAAGGTTGGTATTATTGGGGGCAGAGTGCATTATTGGCGTTTTGAAGCATTTGTGAACTGCATTTTGAAAAGGACTTGCTTAAGTGATTGCCTAAATTGTTTATAGGCCATATTCTCTGTTTGCAAGTAAGAAAGGAATTCCAAGATCTATGATCTTAACATGGAGAAGCTGTGGTTAGTGCAATACAACCTGGATCTTGATCTCTACAAGGATGTAATTCTGGAAGGGAGGAATGTAAATAATTAGTATTCTTAATTTTGAAGTTACAGCTGGCTGCTCAAAACACAAATATGGATTTATGTCTCCTATTAAAGAATGAATCTTTGTCGATTATCAAGGGTTGGGAACTTTTTCCAGGTTTGCCATGCCTAATCATTCAATCTGTGAATGTATCAGAGATCCTTTGTAATCCATTTGTGTTGTGTGGATTTACTGGTTTATTTTGGAAAGTGTTTTAATGAAATGTAAAAGAAAGTTGGTTAAGGTTGAGATGCCTAGACAGGGGTCAGATAAAAGTTATTAAGGACAAGTTTGTGTTTGAGCGGTCTTTCTGGAGACATTCTAAGTTACGTTTTTTTTTCATAAAAGGGAATAGGTATAGGTAGGAGCCTTTTAAGTAGGGTCCTTCAGAGCAAAGTTATGATCCATTGTGGTTGCTATTAGAGAGGCGTGGATTGTGGAGAAAAGGTGGGTGAAGTTGATTATAATAATAGTTGAGGAATGTGTCCTTGTCTGTAGGTCTTAGGTTAGTAAAGATAATTGACTATACTGACACTTGAATCAACCTCTAGAACTTGAAAGTAATCTTCTTTAAGACATTAAATATTTACTCTACATATTCAAAACCATGAGCATCATTTATTCAAACAAATCTAGGATGGCATCCATTCCCTACTGTCCATTCTTCAGATGATTTTGTGGATATTGCAATGTTTTGCATACAAATCAGTCTTCTCAGAAATATTAGTTATTAAAGAAGTCTCGTGTTAAAAAAAATTTAATTAAAACACCCCTTCCCTACTATCAGTTCATCATTCAGCATTTACAGGTATAATTTTCTATATGCCAGCATAATCTATTCTGCGTATACTAAGCTGCAATATTGTAATTTAGTTGATTTTCATAATTCTAACATTCAGAACAATTCAGATGTATATCTTTGTCTGAAATAAATCATATAGCTATCATTCTATGGTCATTGTTTTATAATTATCAAATATCTGGCCTAGACCTACAGATTCTAGAACCTCCACTCTTTGACAGTTTCTTGAAATATGCCTTATATAAAATGAACCCTTATATCCATTCAGTTTACACAAATCAAACTGAGCAGCAGTGCACATTATGCCTTCAAGTAGACACACCTATTATAATGGAAGTGTTATCACTCTTTGAAAGATTCTCTGGGTTGCAATGTAATCCTAGGAAATCTTCATTAATTCTGTTCAGTGGTACAGCCCACAGTCTTAAATGGGGAGGTCTGGGTTTTGCAATACTATGTGAGATTTCAACTCCTAAGTACTTGCGGATCACCAAGCAACCTACCAATTCTACTGTGATGGAGATGAATCTAAAAAGCATATAGGGTGAAGGAATTTCAGTGGTTCATAGGTAGAGAAAGCTCTGTTATAGCTGATGAGTCTGACTGTGGATTTGAAGATGTTTTTGGCTACTTTGCCATTGTATGGGTTTAGACATATGTTGGTGATAAAAACCAGTAAACATTTGGGCAAAATTTCTGGATTGATCCTTAGTTATATATGGGATATTAGGAGAATAAGCGCATCTACCCATGTGTTACATACCTAAGTGACTCAAATGGGAATGAGAATCCTTCCCTGGCAAGCATACACATAGGCTTTTGTGTTTTATCATTTGTTTGCACTTAGCAGGGATGCTCCAGCCATTTGGGCATCTTTGGAAGCTAATATTCTTCAGGCTGGCACAACAAGGGAAGTTAGCTGGTATATGAGTAGATTTCCAGACAATTTAAAGACTCAAGACCCTTGAGTACTCCATATAAGACACTGTACTGTCATATAAAATAAGTGAGTGAGCCTGAAAAAGAGGGTTCTAACCTATTACTAAAGGTATAATATGTCTTGAATATGTCTTCCATATGCACTGTAATATCAAATAAAGGAGAGAGCCTGTGGAAAAGTGTGTAAGGTAATTAATAAAGGTATAAAACCTGGAGTGTGTCTGTGTCACTTACTTTGAAATGTTGTTGTACCCTTGCATTATACAAATAGTACTGTTTTAATAAGTGATGGCAACCCACAGTTGGGTAGTCCCATCTAAAGTGGTTGATGGAAGTGCCAGTAGCTGTGAAGCATATATACAGTCCTCAACAGTCAGTTAATGGCTGGCATGCATAAGTAAATCTGGCACATGAGTAGCTTGTAAATTTGTTCCCCAGAAATGTGAGTGTGCTACACGAAATGTAGGGTTCTGTACAAATTTAACTGAAAATGTCATGTGAACACATCCAGATATGTAGATAAAGAAATATAAATAAAATCAATAACTATGTAGCAGTAACATCTGCATCTTGGACAGTTAGTATGTCAGATATAGGTCAGATATATAATGAACTAGCCAAACCCATTACACAACCTAATGCATGTTGGCAAGTGTAATAATACATGTAGGGGATATACACTTGCAGTCAATAGGAATGTAATGTAGACTAAAACTATGTATAAGATGGTAATTGAGGTTTCTTTCAACACCCTACTGCATGTGCATAAACAATGCAATTCCACACCTCAATGGGTATGTGTAATCTCAAAACATTTGTTGGGACATATGTCCTATTGTTCTATAAATATCTGCATTCACTTTGATGCATGTGCCCTGTTCAAACACCACAATCATGGTGGCCTGTTGCCACCAATCATCCATGCATGCTGTTGGAATGTCCACTGTCGTTCAATATATGCATGTGTTATGCTTGCTGTTCAACTGTTGGAACCTTGGTGTGTTGGGTTAATGGGAATATTACTGCATGCTGTTAGAACTAATTTAGAATCCTCTTGTTTATGTTGTAATTAAACACATCTAATCACAGAACGTATGGGAAGGCCGGTCCCAGCGGACCCACCTGTCCCTCCTCAGCTGGTGAGTGCACCTGGCACCAGCAGGTCCTGTGCCCAGCCCGGGCTCCCCTCCTCCATTGGTCCTGTGTCACCTTCAGGTGGAAGCACTGCAGGGAATGGGCCTTGTCCCCCCGTGCAAGCGTGGGCGGAGAAGGGCCACCCGTCACCCTTCGAAGGGTCCGGGTTGTGGTGCGTAGGGAGATCCAGCATTCAGTCGCTGATCCCCTACACCAGCTCGAGGCAAGAGTGGCGCATCTCATGGGTGAGCCTGCTCATCCTACGCAGCCCCCAGCACAGCCACCCTTGGGACTGTGAAGGTACAGTGGTTAGTGCCCATGGGTGGGGATCTTCAGTTCCACTGTTACCATCTGTGGGCTCATGGGCTTGCGATTTCCAATCATCCGTCCCCATCAATTGTGTTCACCCACCCCATGTGTCATACACCGCCCCTGTATGCAACTTGTTTGTCTTGTGTGTTTACCTCCCCAACCCACCTCCCCAAATATACCTACTTCCTCTACCTCACTTTCCACTCTCACCTGAAAAAAAAAAAAAGGGCAGTCTGTACACACAAAAAAATTACACCCCATACATAGCTGCCCATTTCACACACATGTCCGCTGGACATGTAAACTGATAATTATAATTGGCAGTACAACATACTTTGTTGTCCTCACCCCTCTCCCAGGGGTGGAAGGTTTCAAATTTCACTCCAAATGTATTGCATATGCACAGCTGTTGCTGGTAAAGAAATGGGCAGCTATGGACCTTCCCTACACCCGTCCTGCACATCCTGAGCTTGTTTTCCTACTGTCTTTGCCTCTTTGTGCCCCCTTTTTCACCACTTTCCTATCTCCCCATTTTCTTTTCTTTCAAAGAAATTAGTGCAGGGGTTAGCGGGAGTAAGCACTTTTAAGTAGTAGTTAGTGGGTTTGAGCAAGTGTGCACATGTGTGCACTTAGCTAAGTATTGCTAAGCTTCATGCAAACCTGCACAAACCCTCTTACAACTGCTTAAAAGTGCCTTAGTCACTCTGCATGGCAGGGCCCTTGTTCTGCTGAGCAGCAAAATAAAACACCTATGTCAGTCTTGAACCGCGGACCTTGGACACACTAGACTGCATGAAGCACCACTAGCCCACAGTAGATTTACAACAAGTTGGTGCTGTAATAAATATATCATGCATTACAATGAGTGAATGTAAAGGGAAAATAGGAATGTCATAACACAAATCTTGTTCTGTGGATCTTTACCAGCAGTTGTTGTGGAATTGCATGACATGACTGTGAAAAGAGAACCAGCCATTCTAGCAGGAAATAATGTTACAGTAGCACTTTACAAACCCCACACAGTATCAGAGCAGGATAAACACTGGCATATTTGAATAGGGCAGAGGCCATACTTCCCAACTGTGACTGCTTTTCAGGGATGTCCCGGATTCCTAAACAAATGTTAGCTTTGTCCCTCAGAATCCCTCTGAAAAGTACTGATGGTAGGCTGAAGTGTGGGGAATTACACTTAATGAATAATGTCAATAAGTAATAGTGCACACTGCATGCACGTCAGGAAAGGTGTATTAATACATATGCCCTGATGCCCTCACAGTCTCAACTTAATGTATGTAATATATTACAGGTGTACCCCATTCATATGTACCTTTCCCTGAGGCTGTTCAAATATATACCTGAGTGTGTCAGAGGCCTGGCAGAGGCAGAAACACACAGGCATTACAGCTTGTCTGCTGTTACACACTCTGCAAATAGCTTTGGAATGAGTCCCACGAGCATACCCTTATGTAGGTGTACAACACAGAAATATCAAAGGATGCAGCCATGTACTGTTAGCAACCAACTGTGACAATGCCACTGTTCCAGTGCAGAAAAGACAGGTGTGGTGCACAGACAGAGGATAATAGGCCAACCTCTGGCTACCATCTGGATATGTCCAAAAGTGGGAGCTACGCAGACAGACTACTTGCCTTGTTAGACTAACAGGTACACAGCAACCCTGTATGTTCAGCAAGATAAACATCACACAATAATATATAATGCTCTCTGTACTTCTGCACCCCTACCCAAAAGAACAATATGCCTGTGTATTCAGGCTCTACCAAGGATGTAGGTAGGCATACTCAGTACTGAAATTTGTCCAGTTGTCTTGAGCAGCCTGTGCTAATGTCAACACAAATAAACAACAAACTGTTCAGAAGTGAGGTAATTAATATTTACAGTATAGTAGTTCACAACCAGTTCACATGCCAGAGGAACACGTTGCAATAACTACTTTTGTATGGCAGTTAATTGTCTAATTAGAAAAGAAAGTACATACTCCCATGTATCTTGTGTAAGCATGTGGAGGGGTGAGTAAAAGTCTACACTGACAAGTGTGTAATAGAAGCAGCAACATTCAGGTTTGAGTAGATATATATATATAGACATATATATAGATATATGTAGATATAATATAGATATATATATAGATATATATAGATATATATAGATATTTATTTTTTTATTTATTTATTTTATTTTATTTTACATTTGTTGACCGGGCTAGTCTAACTGGATATATGTCCATTTTCAGTAGAGGCCCGGGGAGAAAAGCTCCAATGGAATATTACATTGTTTATACAGAATAGACCATACAAGATTAGAATTTAAAAAACAAAGTTAGACAATATATGCAATGTACAACTATGATAGTAGCAAACAAGGAGAAAAAAGTCCTAATGTCTTTGTACAAAGAAATAATAATAAAAAAAAATATATATATATATATATATATATATTTTTTTTTTTCCGTGGTAGTACTGTGTATATGAGATAACATTTCACTACATAGATATTAAGAAAAAGAAAGTTATGAGGGTGTAGGGTAAGAAAAAGAGACAGAGTAAGAGGGAAAGTTAATCTGGGTTGGTACAGGGGCAAAGCCATTGACTATTGAGATGCATAGTTAGTTGTCTTTTAAAAAGTGAGAGTGTAGACAAAGATGTGATATCAGAGGGTAGTTTGTTCCACATTTTCCAACAGAGTTGGAAAAGAGGCAGTCCCCTGCTGAGTTATTAGGTTTGGGAGTATAAATCAGTAGTTTGTTTGAGGAGCGTAGCTGTTTCATGTTCTTGTAAGGTGTAACAAGGTTAGAGAGTATTGGTATTTTAGTTGGTTGGTGTAGAATTTTGTGAGCTATTAAGAGCTGTTGACGTATTAATTTGTTGGTAAATTCAAGCCAACCTAGTTGTCTTAGGTTCAGGCAGTGGTGAGTTCGAAACTGGGATCCTGTAGCGAATCTAGCAATATTATAGTAGGATGTAGCAAGTTTCTTCAGGTTGCTTTTGGAGAGATTAGTATAGATGGGGGAGGCATATAGAAGAGTAGAGATGAGGTGAGATCTAGCTAAGATGGTTCTTGTTTCATGTGTAAGGAAGGGTTTGATTCTGTAGAGGGAACCAATTTTTTTGTTAACTACTTTTATAGTGTTGTTGATGTGTGAGTCAAAGCTTAGATTGTTGTCAACAGTTATTCCTAGTAATTTTGTTGTTGAGTCAGGAGAAATGAGAGTGCTATCAGTGGATGTGAGAGAGAAATTAAGTGGTGTACATTTACGGGTAGGTGGGAACAATAACAGTTTGGTTTTCTTGGGGTTGAGGAGAAGGCAACGATCAGAGAACCATTTTTCAACAGAAGAAAAGGCTTTTTGGATAAGAGACTGAAGTTCATTTTGAGAGGTGGCAGTGCAGATTATAGTAGAATCATCTGCATATTGTATGCAAGTGGTGTTAGGGATAGCTGATTGGAGGTCATTAATAAAGATTGAAAATAAGAGGGGGCCTAGGATAGACCCTTGAGGTATGCCTAAAGAGATAGGTAGGAGATTAGATAGTGAATTCTTCCAGAGTACTGCCTGCTGACGGTTGTCAAGATAAGATGTGAACCAAGTTAAGGAAGGGGTGTCAAGTGAGAGAGATTTTACTATGTGTAGGAGTAGTTTATGATTAACCATGTCGAAGGCTTTAGATAAGTCAATGAAGACTGAAGATGATAGGTAATTGTTGTTGCGGTTGTGGTTGATGGTGTTGGTAAAGGAGAGTAAGGCAGTGGTAGTACTGTGGGAAGGTCTGAATCCATGCTGGCTGTTAGCAAGTAGACTGTTTTGGAGAAGGTGGTTAAGAAGTTGTTTGTGGATACATTTCTCCATAATTTTGGCTAGAGGTGATAGTAGTGCTATTGGGCGATAGTTTGAAAGGTCATTACATTTCCCACGTTTGTGTAGTGGGATAATGTGAGATATCTTCCAGATAGAAGGGAAGATTCCTTCATTAATAGATCTATTTATTAGCATAGAAATAGGGTAAGCAATGGCTTTGGCTCCAATTTGCAAGAATTCAGCAGGAAGTTTGTCTGCAGAGGGGGTGGTAGGTTTAAGTTTTTGGAGCAGAGATGAGACAAAGGACGTAGATATAGGTTGTAAGTGAAGAGTAGGAGGAGTATTTGTGGTAGGTAAGAGTAGTTTAGAGGTGTCAGGAGATAGATGACTAGCAAGAGTTTGGATGGTATTAGTGAAGAAAGAATTGAAGTCATTGGCAATTTGTGTGGGATTGTCTGGGTTAGAGTCCTGAGGGTTGGGTGTGATAGACTGGCTTGGGGATAAGAGATTATTTATACTGGCCCAGAATTTTTTAGGTTCATTTTGGAGGTTTGTTGTAATTGAAGGTAGTAGTTCTTTTTGTCTGTCAGTATGGCTTTTTTTGTACTATTCCTAAGCTCTTTGAAGTATTGGTGGTCTGATAGGTTTTTTGTGGTATGCCATTTTGCCCAAGATTTGTTTCTGAGAATTATTTTTGCCTAGTACTGTTGTCAGCCAGGGTGCTGCTTTAGCTTTGGTTCTAATAGTACGACTTGGGGCATGGTGATCCAGGATAGACAAGAAAGTGGAATTAAAGTAATCTACTGCCTCGTTAAGTGGGAGATATTTTATTGGGGACCAATTACATAGTCTTAACTCAGTTAGAAAATGCTCAATGTTAAATTGCTTTTGGAGCGTAAGGTTCTGTAGGTAGTAGGTAAGATTAGGTTGGTTTTATGTCTAATAATATATGTTAATGAGTGGTCACTTAGGTCTTCTGGTAGGGTACCTGCTTGGTAGTTCTGTTGGGGAGTGTTAGTGAGGATCCAGTCTAAGGTGGTTTCATTATTGTTGGTTTTGTTAGTTCTAGTAGGACTATTGATGAGTTGTATGAAGCCATAGAGGTTTATATGGGAGGTAGGATTTGTATTGTTACAGGTAAACCAATCAATGTTAAAGTCACCTAAGACTAATGTTTCTTGTGGGAGGTTGGTGGAGAGTGAACTGAGGATACATTCAAGGGTATTAATGTTATTTCCTGGAGGGAGATAAGCAAAAATGATATTTATAGCTTTGGAAGTGTTGACTTGAAGTTTGGAGCTGATTATTTCGGCATTATTTTCTATGGTAAGAGTCAGATTGAGATTACTAAGCTGGAATTTTGTTTTTGTATACAATTGCTACCCCTCCACCTTTTTTGGCAGTACGATCAAGTCTAATGATGCTATACCCAGGTGGAGTGATTTCATTGTCTTTAATGGTTGGCTTGAGCCATGTTTCAGTTAAACATAAAATGTCAAATTGATGGATTTCTAGGAGGGCATGGACTTGAGTGATTTTATTGCAAATACTTCGTATGTTTAGATGGGCAATAGTGAGGGAGTTGCTAGATATGGAAGATATTAGAGAATGAGGTTTGTCTTGTTTTTTGTGGACATTGGTATTGGTATGGTGTGGGCCAGGGTTAGGATGAATATCTCCATCCAATAGTGAGTGGAGGAGTTTATAATATTTTACTAGGGGAAGTTTGTAAATACAGTTAAATACTTTCCCAGTTTTTAGTTTGCTTGATTTGAAGTGTGCTAGTCTGTGGTATTTAGCTAGTGGGTAGTTAGGCTGATAGGTGAGATTTAAGAAGGTGAGAGAGAAAGGAGATATAGATGTAGAGGTATATTTAGAAGGAAAAGGAAGAGAAGAGTTAAGTGGGTATTCGTAGGATGTAAAGAGGTAAGTAGTGACAAGAAAAGATAGAAGTGATAAGGAGATAAGTAATTTAAGTTGTGAAGGAAAGAAAGTTGTACACATTGTAATGATAGGGATAGTGAACAAAGGGATGAGAAGTAGAGTATGGGTACAGATGGAGAAGGGTAGGAAGATTAGCTACGAAGGGGAGGAGCTAGATATGTTAATTAGTGGGTGTGTGGTACACTTCAGAGGTTCGAAGTGGATTATTGAGTTAACAATTTGAGTGGATTGAAGAAGATAGGGGAGTGTCTACTAGATGAATAAGTGTAGGACCACTGGGGGCGGGTGGGAATTGGGGGCAGGGTAGGGGAGTGGAGTGAGCCCGCAGGGTGAATGGAGCGGGTTCAGACAGGTGAGCAAGAAGTTAGCAAAAACCTAACAGTAAGCAGCTAACTGCTGTGTACCTTAGTAGGGAAGGAGTAGGTCTAGGAGGATAGGTGATAGTGGATGTGGAGGTAAGTGGTAGTAGAGAGCAAAGGCAAGAGAGAGTAGCAGGGAGATAGGGCAGGAAGCCAGTTCACCAGCAAAGGATAGAGCGTTGGCTTCTTTAGATACCAGGAAAGGGGGTAAGATTTAGGTGCTAACCTGGTTTAGAATGGTATCAAGTGGACAGAAAGAGTTACCAACAGAGGCAGGTGGGCAGAGAGAAATGTATCAAGGTTTGGGAAGACTCCTAGGGATAGTAGCAGGAGGAGGCACAAGAGTGACAAAAGCTTCTAATCGCTAGGGGATAAAGAGGGAGCTGCTAGGTATCCTGGCTGAGTTAGCATCTAGTACGTACTCTAGATATGTACAATTGTTTATAAATTACCACTTTATCTGATATCACATACTTTCTTGCCTCCTTGTAAACAGGGTTCAATAAGCAGGACGGCAAGTCTTTAAGGTATAGAGGAGTAGTAAGGATGTGGTTTGCAGGGAGTCCTTTCACCAGGTAGGTATGTTCACAAGATATTACTGTAGGTTAAAGGTTTCTAACCTAGGAACAGAGGGGACAAGAAAAAAGATAGTGAAGGGGTAGGAAATACATTTAAATAATAGGGTAATACACACAGTGCATGCAGTTCATAATAGGCAACAGGTATTTAAAACTACAGTCAGGGTAATACTCAGAGCAGCTTGAGTTCATACAGACAGTTGAAAAACAAACATTTCAAAGTAAGCAGATACAAAGCAAGGAATGGCAGCTTCTATTTAAACAAACATTTGAAAAGCATTCATGGCAATAATAGCAGACATAATGCTGGTGTCCCTGCACTTATTCAAACTAACAATGGCACATAGTACTCATACAAGTAGACTATTGAAATGCAGCAGTTCTATTGCTCAAGGGTCAAAGATAACTTTACAGTGTTACTTTACTTTTAGGCAACAAAACACCATATTTGAGTGTTCTTTGCATAGAGTAGATAGTTTACCTTATTGGTAGCACAGTAATAACTGTATTGTGATAGATATTTTCCTACAATGCCTAGTTATCTATAATAGAAAGCATGAGATGTACAAACTATCTCTTTTGTTATCGAATGCTTAGTTGTCTTTAATAGAAAGCAAGAGATGTACAAATTATCTCATCTGTTATCAGATTACCACCTTTATAATCAGTTCACTTTGGTCCCGTGATAACTTAAGGACAGAGCAAGAAGTGTGGTGTTCATGTGTATCTTTATGTAGGAGCAGAGGCTCTGGTTCTTTCACCCGGAGACAATGTCCACTTTGCGTCGCTTGTTTACTGATGGCAAAATAAACTAAATGTAGCCGTCGCTAGAGGTAAATACATCAAAAAAGATTTTTTGATAATGCAGCAAAAATAAGGCCGCTCTTGCTATTATCTGGTGTGATTAATGCTTTAGACAGCCGCACAATAAAGTCAAGTGTTCATAAAGTATGCCAGATAAAAGTCTGAAGCGTTGCTTATTTACTGAAGGCAAAATATACCATATCTAGCAATCGCTAGAGGGAAATTAAATAAAAACAGCTTTTAATTTGATAGTGTAGCAAAAATACACTGATGATCGATATTCAGATATATATATATATAGATAGAGAGAGAGAGACATGGGGCATACATACAGTGACAGGTGCCTGGCGACCAACTTATGGACTGAAGCTCAGTGTTGACACTGCAGTGCCATCCCTTCTTACCAGAACACTGTACCCATTAACTACCACATAGGTGGTAGTCTACCTAACACTGAAGGTGTGATAAGGGAACATGGGACATAAGTGGACAGTAGCCTCCCCTTTGATAATCACATTGCCACACTGGTCATGTACTCTGTCTACGTGGTACACATCATCCAAAAGGTGTGTCATCTAGGGAAATAGAGGTCAGTGTTCCCCTCTACATATCACACTTAAAACCCATTAGAGAGTACAATGCCAACTACAGCAACTGGAAAGGCCACAGACATACCTCACAAAGAGTAATACCAGCCTCAAACAGATGCCCTATGCAGACTGACTCACAAAACCACAGCTACTCTGTGTTGCATACCGCCTACCCAGACTGGACCTCTGCCTAACATACTGAGCTATGTCACACCCATAGCTGTTGGACATCCTCCATCTAAACAAATTACAATCCCTCCCAGATACATGCTACAGGGCCCTACACCTTGTCAGCACACTAAACAGCACATGCTGGAGGGATAGAGTCCTAACTCAGAGACATGCCATACTCTGGAACAAACCACCTATCAATAGCAAACAAAGCTCCTCATTTGCAGTTGTCATAAATACTCCTGATGATTGTTTGGGAGATAGGAAATGCACCCCAGGAATCATGTCAGTGGCTCTGGTTGACAGGGGCAAGTGAAATTAAATTACATGTGTGTCAAAGGCCAGGGTAGCATATGGCTAGGCTGCTGTAGGCCCTAGGGCCAATAGCGTATTATCTACCCATGACACAAAGCACACACACACATGTACTTAGTGCAATAATTGCTATGTGAGGTTGACTGAGTGTGATGGTGAATGTGTTGGTGAATGTGTGCAAGGTCTGTAAAGGTGTGATAGCTTAGTGTGACATTGTTTCTGTCATTGTAGTTTGTGTCCTAGCTGTGATCACAGAAAAGATGTGTATGCTATTGCTAGGCAGAAAAAGTAGTATGGCATACGGTGTGACGTAGTCCCTTGTTGTCGACTGTGGTGTCCCATTGTAGGCTAAAGCAATACATGTAGGCTTAGTGAATGGTACTGCTGGTGAATCCAACTCCCATATGAACTGTAGTGCTACCTGAAGCTGTAGGCCTAAACAGAACAGTATGGTGTATGTTCACATTGCTTGGAAACACTGTTTGTGTCATCCCTGTAGTCCTCACAGATTACATACCTCAGGCATAAGGTTTTGTAAGTAGTGACACTCAGTACTGTATGGTACACAGGTAAAGCTCATCTGGGTTGGCATACATTTGTGTGTTGTATGTATGTCTGATGTGTGCAATTATGCCTGTACCATGCCCTCAATCATATCTGTGTTACAGGGTATACGTGTGTATCTAGTAACATGTATAGTCTACTACAGCAGTATGCCACCTATATCAATAACTGTGCACATATGTTAGGCAGGGGTTTGGCATCAATGACTATTGTGGTATACTTGTAATACTGTAACTGTACTTTACATTCATTGCATTGGATGACATCATTCTCCATCCATTAGATTGATATATACCTCTTGTGGCTAGGTGGTGCATTGTGTCACATACAGTGTGCCATGTACTTTTGTATAGTCTTACATGCTGGTTTCACTTTGTTGCTGTGCAGAACATGGTTTAGTATATAATATGTGCCATGCACTGTCAGGCAGTTGTGGGCTGAGCAGTGAAATGTGGTATTAAAAGTGTGTATCTACTGACAGCCGATAGGTTGCTATATATGGCATTTCATTGATGTCTGTACTTTAGAATGTTAAGTGTGCCACATGACTTGCTCACAATTATTGCTTTATTGTCTTCCAGGGACATGTCTCACAATCGAAAACCCGCGTATTCCCCTGAAGAGGAGGAAGTCATCCTAGATGCCCTAATACAACATCACAACCTGCTGTTCTCCAGAACCAGCCAGGATCAGCATGGGCGCACTGCACTGTGGCAGGATGTTGTCCATCGGGTGAATGATGTAGGCATGCATAACCGGACTTATGAGCAGGTACGCCATCACTGCAGTGATTTAATCAGACATGTCCGGCAGCATGCCTCCGATGTCCGCAGACAACAGCTTGCCACAGGTGGTGGTGCAGCAACACATCCACCCCTCACCAGAGTGGAAGAGCTGCTCCTCAGCGTGGTGGCTCCTGGCCAACCACTACAACAGACATGTGTCATCATGGAGGCTGGAGTCACCCAGCGCATCGACTCATAGCATGCAGGTAACATGGCATATCTGTAGACTACTGTTAGCTCGATTGTTAGAACATGCATTGATCAGATGTGTACTGTGTATTTAGAAGATGTGGAGCCTGGTGTCATGCAATGCTGATAATTTGGTACATAATCTGTATGCCTGTGACTGTCACCTGTTGTACTACTGTAAAATTGCAAACTCACAGCAGCAATGCCATAGTTGTTGACACTGACAAACTGTCTCATATCCTTGTAGGTCCCTCTGGTGTGATAGCAAGACAGCAGACCCATGCTGGTGAGTGTTCTACATTTAATATAACATATAACATGTGCATGTCATAGAGTTGTAGGCCATATACACATGTAAAACACCTACACATAATGCATGCTCTGCATGTTCTCTGTGGGACTATGCACATCCCAGTAACATGAGTAGCTGCCTCAAACACATGCAATACACAGAGCATCCCAACCAATTGTGGTACACTGTAGTGGACATTGTATAGGCAGAGTCAATACACATGTGCACAACATACACCACTTTGTCATATGCAGTAAGTGTTAATATGATACACATGGCATATGTAGACACCTGCTGTAAGGTCAGGTTCCAGTATCCCAAATGTCATCAACACAGCACACATACTATACCTGAGGGGTAGAGGCCTATCATGGGGTGGTGTGACACGCTTCAACACACAACACATTCATGTTAGGCAATGCTCCCTATTGAACACCTTACATACCCATGTAACAACTGGCTGTGAAATGGTTAATGTAGCCAAAGTGGTGCAGGTCAGGTACAGCAAGATAGTTGCCAGTGTGGCATACATTAGTGGCCTTGAGTGACCACATGATGCTGCCTGATAATGGCTCATGGTACTACACTACATCCAGTTACAGTAACTACAGTACTACACATAGCATTCATTGCTATACACCTGTCAGTTGTGTGCATTCGGCCATGCTATGTATACCTATGAGTGATGGTGCACAGGACATTGGAAAGCATTTTATACTTGCACAGCAATGTTGTGTCCATGTACACATTGTGTTCCAGGGTGAGACCAATCACTGAACAACACACATGCATCAAAGACATGTATACTGTTATCAACAAGGACTCTCTACACTTGCACTGCATGCTGTTGAGCAACACACATCCTGCATGCTGACATGTGTGATAGGACTCTTTGGCTTGTGATACTGTACTCCACCATCAACCACTAATGAGTATGTTCTGTATTGCTGTTGGTGTGTGTGTGTGTGTGTGTGTGTGTGTGTGTGTGTGTGTGTGTGTGTGTGTGTGTGTGTGTGTGTGTGTGAACTTGACTGAGTAGTGTATTTGTGTGCATGTGTGCATGTGTTCGTGTGTGCATGTGTCCGTGTGTGTATGTGTGCATGTGTGCATGTGTTCATGCATGCATGTGTGCATGTGTTCATGTGTGCATGTGTTCATGTGTTCATGTGTGCATGTGTGCATGTGTGCATGTGTGCTAACATCCTGTACAGATTGTAAAGTGTGTTTCCTGTCTTCCTCTCACAGGTGCTGAGGTTTTGTTGGATGAGTGCAACAGGGAACCTGAAGTCACTGCCACAAATAGTGGACATGATGATACATGTGTTGTGGCAGAGGCAGGTTTGACAGAGTCTGTCATTGGTCTGCCAATCGACAGTACACAGCTTTCCACTCCATCTATGTTCACATTCATACTGCCAATACATCCCTCAACACCAATGGCCTTAGCTGAGGAACAGCATACAGTAGGCATTGACCAGGATAGTGTGGTATCTATGGCACATGCAACCCCTCACAGCAGCCATACCCAGACACCTGGAATGGTACCACATAGCCATATGTCCAGGGGTTCTCGTGGGAGCACTGCTGGTCGTAATGCCCCTGGCAGATGTGCCCCCACAGGTCTCACAAACTCAGGTATGTTCCGGGCTGTAATGCAGGCACAGGCATGTATGGAATTATACACCAGGCAGGGACTAAGGGTGCAGAGGGCCAATAACACTGCTACCAATGACAGTATCTGTGACCTTGCCGGTGCCATCCATAATTACACTGAGGTCATTGATAGACGTTGGGGGGAGACACTAGATGTCCTCCGCAATGTAATGTCCATGTGCCAGGACAGTGCAGGGCGGCTGAGATGTCAACGTATGCCAGTAACATCTTCAGCTGGCAGTCATCGTGGACGACACACAAGTCCCAGCCGCTCGCGTAGTGGCAGTACCAGCCCCAGCAATGTTGGGGGCTGGGCTGTCAATAGATCGTCCTAGACAACCACGTGCATGTGGCTCTGGCTAGTCCCAGCAGGGACATGGGTCCAGTCGACATCCCTCTGCTTCTGACAATAGTACCCAGTCTGGCTTAGTACCCAATACTGTCCATGGCACCCCTGCCAGGCACAGGTACTGTGTCCGTGGCCAGAGACAGTGATCTGTACAGCCTGGCAGTACAGTCTGTGGCTGTCCCACAAACTCCCGTATTTGGCAGCCACATGGTGGAACTGTGTGCATGCAGACACACACACATAAACCAAACACCTAGGGCTAACACATACACACACACATTACATCAACATTGACCCATGCTGTACTGTTGTCCCTCACACACACACACACACACACACACACACACACACACACACACACACACACACACACACACACACATACATGTCGATTGGATGGGTCATTGTCGGGCTCTGGCAAACCAACAACACACCCTGTGCATATGATGAAACTGTGCCACCTCCTGTTATCTGTGACATTGATGCAGGAACAGGCTAACATGGTGCTGATGCACAGGGTGACCTAATAGCAGTGTAGCAATGTTAGCATGTTGTCAGCAGTAAAGTGTAATGATATCCTTGTAGGTATATCTGAGCAGGCATGATGCATTAAAGCTATGATTATCAATGTAGTATTGTTTACACCAGTGTTAATTCCAAAAATGTATTGTCCACCCATGTGCCACTTGGCTGATGTGTATGGTACTGGCAGCATGTGTTGGTAAGTGGACGGTACGTGTGTGATGTGTGCAGTACAGATTTGCAGGTGTACATTTGTGAACATGGTGGAGGTGCACTGTCTGCATGTACTTGCATAGTGGACACATGGGAAGGGTGACATGTCCTGTATTACACAGTGTTAACACTTCATATTTCCTATTGGTGGCCAGTATGCATTTTACTACACATATGTTACAACTTGGGTACACATGTGTGTATGACATGGTTTGACACTATGCTGTGGGTGATACTGTTAATATCGGTCATTGGTTTGCATTCTGGTAGTATACATAACCTCAACAGCCTGACTTTAACTAATCGTTAGATGATGTTTTGACAACTGACACACAGATGCAGGATACACAGTAGCATTTGAATCCTTCCAGTACAATGCTATACCAGTAACCAGTGGTATTGACCACCACCCATTCCTGGGACCACTCCTGTTTGGCATGTAGCCTTCCTAGGTACAAGCAAACACACTAGGGATATGTCCGTCCACATCTGATAATGCATACAGTGGCCTACAATGCATTCTCCGGATGAGACACTTATCCTCCACAATGGCATCATACAGACAGATACCTGTTGACCAGCCCATGCTGTAAAGCTATAAGCCAACTATAGCATAGTCATCCACATTTACTAAACATAGTATCCTGACAGTACCACATAAGTAGTAGCCCACAACATGTAGCAGCTGTACCGATGTGTACATACAGCCACATGTTATGTCATCTGTCCTTTGGTATTCACATTTCCAAAGATATTCTGATGCCCCTGGGTGTATCACATAAGCAATAAGGGGTCTGTATGCATATCCACAAAGTTGTTGTACACCTATAATGAATGCCAATTATTGACAGACTGTGTTGTGTTTAAACATGTCTGAAATATACCCCAGGCATGAACCGTTACTCACATTATTCTATAGAAACTGTCATGGGTGTGTGTGACACAGATGACCTAGGTCACAGATCACTACAGTGGCTGGCCTTGCCACAAACATACATATGTGACCTAAGGTCTGAGAAGCAGCAGCACAAACTGTCAATGGTAACAGATGTATTCATGTAGAAAGCAGGCTTCACACCTATGAACTAATTGACGTCACATATACATATATGTATTTGCCACACAGATACCTGAGGTGTGCAATGCACATGCTGTTGTTTTACTGATATGTCATACAGTAGTAAAAGCAAAACCCACAACACATTGACCAACAGTGTCACACACACACACACACACACACACACACACACACACACACACACACACTCAGCAATTGCAGGATTCAAACCCCTACCTATGTTATGATACTAGCAAGATACACATTAACACAACGTGCTATATGCTTTACTGGGAGTTGTCTTTTCCACTGCTATATTTGTGGGATACTGACATCATCAGACTTGCCAAAGAGGAATTTACCTCTTTTCATGTGTTTTCCTACTCTCCAAAATGGGCACTGCTCTCAAAGGAAATCACACACACACGTACACCCCCACACACACACTCAGCAATTACAGGATTCAAACCCCTACCTAACTATGTTATGATTCTAGAGAGGTATGCATTAACACGACGTGCTATATGCTTTTCTGGGAATTTTCATTTCCACTGCTGTATTTGTGGGATACTGACATCATCAGACTTGCCAAAGAAGAATTTACCTCTTTTCATGTGTTTTCCTAGTCTCCAAAAAGGGCACTGCTCTCAAAGGAAATCACACACACACACACACACTCAGCAATTGCAGGACCCAAACCCCTACCTAACTATGTTATGATTTCAGAGAGGTACGCATTATCATGACGTGCTATATGCTTTACTAGGTGGCTTCTTTTCTCCTGCTATATTTGTAGGATGCTGACATCATCAGACTGGACATGGTAATGTGTGTGCACTTTGTTTTATGCAATCCCAGGAATGAACCATGTGGGACAGCAGGTGTTAACAGCTTGAACAGGACTCCACAATTCTTAGCTTGTGTGATCTATCTGTGGACCAATTGCCATTCCATCATATGACAATACATATTTATGCACAGATTGTTGATTTTGTGGATACGACATGTGTCTGGGATGTTAATAAAGGGCTATTCAAAGTCTATGTGGGACGTGTGTAGCTCTTTTCAGTGATGTATGTCCTGGGTGGCTGCCTTGCAAACAGTCTAGCAGGTTTGGGAACCATGATCTGCCCATGAACAAACCAAAGTTGGTAGGGTTGTGTGTTTGTTGGCTTCCAATAGCTCTGTTTATGACTTCAATCATGATGGACTCCATGGCCTTGCAGATCAGACTTCATAGGCTTATAGGACTATAGTTCCCATGGTCTGTTGTGCACCAACACTTGTGGGGTGTGCCATATGTTGCTGTAACCCATTCAACAGTTTCAGGTTCTGTAGAGAGGGTGAGGCCCAACAGACTGTTCAGGTGCAGGGTCTGTTTGTTCTGTAGTTCACTTATGACACATATAGGGAAACAATGTAATCCAATTGATGCCATGTTTTCGGCTTTGGAAGGACCTGTTTACCCATTCTACATGTGATATCTCCTGGTATGATGATAGGGCCGTTTGTCAGTGGGAGGTGGGTATGTATGTATGGGCCTGTTTGACAGGATGTTGGAATTGTCAGTCAGGTACAGTTGGCCCTGACTCAGGACATATATGAGTGTACATTGCTATTTATGACATAGCTGAAGGAAGTGTCATGCTTCTGTCTGGACTCCTTCACAGATAATCTTTCCAAAACACCGACAAACCTGAGCACTAAACCCCTGTTATACTCTTTTACACACTTAACACCCTACTGATCCTTTTTGATCAGTCAACAGAGTATTTCATCATAATATCCTGGCTTGTCCAAAGGTCGGTTTCGTGTGTACTCTCCAGTCCAGCTGGTGAATATGGGAATTTTGAGGCAATGTTACAACTGCCTTATGTACACAGACAACCCTCTCCTCCTCCCAACAAACTCAGATATATGTGAGTGATGCAACTATATAGACAACCAGGAGGCTGAGCTCTCTCGACCCATGGCTGGCACAGTCTATCAGGTGGTGAAGGTAACCACACACACCACAAATCCAGTCTCACATAGACCTATAGCAACAGCAAAGAAAACACATTACCACACAAAAACATACTCGGAGGCTCTAAATAAATTCTGCCTAAGCAGCAGAGACCTCCAAAGCAGACACCCAAACAACTGCTACCCCACAACAATACCCACATATCACATAGTTCACAAAGTCAGTGTGCCACACAGTCACTGCCCTTAGGGCTAAACAACACACCTAATACACTTGTAATAGGTGACTCTGTTGTCAGACACACTGACATCCCACTCACCAGGCTGAACAAGGAGAAGGTCACTTTGAGCTGTCTGTCGGGTGTCTGGATCCGCCACATAACACATGCACTCAACTCACTCCAAAGCAAGTACAAATATGGCTCCATCATTGTCCACGCTGGTGTGAATGACCTCAGATGTTCCTCCCTGGACTACATGACAAGAGACATAGAGGAGCTCTCTGATCATGTAGCCCAGGCCGGTATGACCCTGACCTTGTGTAGCATCTTACCCTCACCAAGAATGATGGCACAGTATATAGACAAAATGATCAATTTTAACAGTTGGCTAATGTATTGGTGTCATTCAAAGGGGATCCAGTGTCTGTCAGCCTGGGATGACATGCTTGACATGCCACGTTGCTTCGCTAGGGACGGCTTGAACCTGTCACCCCTGGACTTTCGAATACTGGGTAAGGCTCTTGCCACCCCCATAGTGCCTTTTTTAGGCAAGGCTCAAAAGACAAACCCACTTCCATAGACAATACAAGGTAAAAGAAACTAAGGGTAATGCTGCTCAACACTAGATGTCTAAACCTCAAAATGCATGCACTCAAGGCTCTCCTCAGTATGGAAAATGTCGATATCTGTGCAGTAACAGACACCTGGTTCAGGCTCCCGAAAGCACCCCAGCACTACCAGGTCATACTTCATACCATGCGTTTCGGCCACAAAACTCGGACCGACCAACAAAAATAGGGGGAGTATCCATATACATCACAGATACACACACCTCCAGGTTAGTAGCACTGCACGAAGCATCGGAGACCATACATGTGCAACTAACAGTGGGCAAATCTCCTTTCAGTTTGTAGCCTGCTACAGACCACCCTCCCAAACTCAGGAACTCCACTCGGCTTTCCTGAGAACACTGGAGAATATGAAGGTCTCTCCAAACACCATTATATTGGGTGACTACAACTACCCAAACATTGACTGGGAATACTACTCAAGCCCCAACACCCTCGCCCAATGGTTGCTAGAATTTATAAACTCAAATGCTATGGCACAACTGGTCACCACACCCACAAGAAGGGAAAACATATTGGACCTCATCACCACCAACATGGGGACTCTATGTTCCACACCAGAGGTATACCCCTCATTGGTAAGGTCAGACCATACATTTATCTCACTGGACATCCATAACCCACCCCCACCCCCATCCTAGGTAATCTCGGTGAAGAACTTCTCAAAAGCAAATGTCACACTTCTCAAAACCGAGGTGGTATCCTTCAAAGACCCTGGGACAGTGGTGAATATGGCTCAGACCGCAGAATCCTTTACAAACGCATTCTATGGACACCTACTGGAATGCATGGATTGTGCTATCCCAAATAAAAACAAGACTCACTCCTCCAAAGACAGGCGACCTGCCTGGTGGACCCTGGCCATAAATAAGCTATACAATGAAAAGAGGAGGCTACTACATGATAGAGCACAATCTCAAAAAGGGAAGGCATCTCTGATCAGTACTAGCAAGAAACTATGATCCCTCATAAAGTCATCTAAGGCCCGCTTCGAAAGGAAAATTGCACCAGACACTAAGGACAATCACAAGGCCTTCTGTAGTTATGTCAAGAACCTGGGTGGCAACTCCCAGATATGCTGTGAGTTACTGCACAATGATAAATAATACACTGAACCCACAGACATTGCCAACATCCTGGCAAACAGGTTCAGTGCAAATGTCTCCCCCCATCCCCCCTAAAGAGCAAATGTCCATCCCAACAGAGTGTAGCCTTCCTGACATCACAGATAAACAGGTGAGAGCTGCCCTCTCCAAAGCAGACAACACAGCATCAATGGGACTGGATGGTGTCCCGGCCTGCGTCTTACATGAGCTTCATGAAGAACTTAACCCTCACATTAAGTAACTGTTCAATATCAGACTTACTACAGGATATGTACCCAAGTAATGGCGTACAGCAACAGTGGTCCTGCTCCACAAAGGTGGTGCCACAACGGACCCCAGACACTATCACCCTATAAGCCTAACTAGCCTGGTCTGCAAAGCTATGGAGTGTATCATCATGGAACTCATACACAAAGACATCGGGAACCTACAGACACTGGATCCTACCCAATTTGGCTTTGTTGAGGGCAGATCTTGCCTCTTGAACCTGGTTGAGTTCTTTAAACAGTTACCAGGTCCATAGATGTAGGGAAGGTAGTCCACACAGCCTACCTCGACCTCGCAAAACCCTTCGACACAATACCCCACTCATGCATCATAAATAAGCTCACCAGCTTAGATATCAACACATATGTCACAAGATGGATTGCAAACTGGATCAGGGATAGCACCCACATGGTCAGTATTGCAGGTGCCATGTCTGACTCTACACCAGTTACAAGTGGCGTCCCACAAGGCTCAGTCCTGGGACCTCTCTTGTTCAGTACATATTTCTCTGATGTACAGGCTAACACAGGAGGACTATGGCTGACCAAGTTTGCAGATGACTGCAAACTGGGTGCCATAATCGACTCTCCAGCTGGCACAAGCATCCTCCAAAAGGGTCTCACAGAGATGGATAACTTGTACCAGAGCCATGGCCTACAGCTAAATGCCATTAAATGCATAGTCATTCCCTTTGGGAATAACAAAGTGCCCGCACATTACCACATAGGTGGTAATCCATTAAGTACGGTAGAAGTTGTTAGGGATTTGGGGACCCGAGTAGATAGTAGTCTCGCCTTTGACAATCACATTGCCAAAGTGGTTAGACAGACCTTCTATATAGCTCACCTTATCCCAAAAGGTTTCACATCTAGATCAAGTGAAGTAATTGTGCCCCTATACTCATCAGGCCCATGATTGGATACAATGCCCCATTTGGGATGTACCTTACCCGACACCTGCAGCAACTGTAATGGCCACAAAAGTACCTCACCAAGTGGATCTAGGGACTCACACAGATGCCCTGTGCAGTTTGGCTAAAGTAACTCCAGCTCTACTCAGTTGCTTACTACCTAATAGGATGCGATCTGTGCCTGATGTTTAAAGCCATGTCCAACCCAGAATTAATGGACATGCTCCACCTCAGGATATCTGAATCCCTTAGAGCTACACGCTCCAGGGACTTAAACCTCAGCACAGATATTAATAGGACATGCTGGAGAGACAGATTTATATCCCAGAGGCTCCCCTCACTCTGGAATGAGATCCCAGTCCCACATAGGCAGAGCCCCTCACTGACCCTC
Source organism: Protopterus annectens (assembly GCF_019279795.1). NCBI lineage: Eukaryota > Metazoa > Chordata > Ceratodontiformes > Protopteridae > Protopterus > Protopterus annectens. The sequence goes on along the minus strand of NC_056746.1, from coordinate 731,290,595 downwards.
TACAGGAGAAATCTTGACGAGTGGATGGGTGATCGTATGTTTACCCCTGGGATCTCTTCTGGGTCCCTGCTAGACAGAGGCAGAATAAACTAACCATAAAACGGCTATCTTGTGTGACCTACTATTTACAGGCACAATCTACTAATCTAACAGGGTTGCAAAAGCCAAACACACTCTGGCTAGGCTTATAAATGCCCTAGAGCAGATAGCCTAGTATCAACCTATGAACCTATGATAATGTTTGGAGTGCACATTGTTTATTGATGATACTGATTCCAGGTTTTTTATCTTCTTTGCTTTCCCACTTTCTATGAACAACCTAAGTATCTGTAGTACATATTTGATTATGACAGGGTTTCAATATATTATATATGTGTCTGTTGTCATATAACTGTGTGCACAAGGCAGATTGGCGAATAGTGAGAGGTTCCTGGGTTAACACATGCAACTGCCAGATATGTGTGGCCCACTGCTGTACTCAGACATGGCCTAAGTGTGTGAGCATGCCCAGTTTGGCCTTTCAGTGTTTTGTTGCCTGACATTTGTCTCATGTATTCAAGTGTGTAAGCATGCCCAGTGTGACCTTTCAGTATGTTGCTGTCTGAAGTCCACTACATTTGTTAATGTGTGTGAACATGACCAATATTAACATTTATACTATATGTGTGTTGAAAATCAGGTTATATTCTTACTGCAGGGCTCACCTTTGTGTCATAACTCGACAGGGATTATGCTGTGCCTGCAGGGTTTCCATGAGATACTTTGCATAGACTTATCAACATTTCTTCATACAGGCTGACCAGTGAAATACTGTCATGGTTTAGTGGTTCAGTCCTATGACTATACTGCACAGTATCTTGGGATTGAGGCCTGTCACTGCTTTATATTTTCATACTGAGCAGACCAGACTGCTTAAGGGCCAGTAGAGCAAATATGAGCAGGTTTACCTGCTTTTGCTCAACTATGCCCAACTTTGACCGAGCTTGTCCAACATTGCTCTGTGTTAATCAACATTGCTGAACATTGCCCAATATTGCTCAACATTGACCAAAGTTGTGCTAGTTAGTGTGCGCAATTTTGTATACATATACTAAATAGTGGTAAAATCTGTTTAGCTCTGCTTTATATTGCTTAACACATGGCAATCATGCCTCAGGTAGTGCTGCAGGGCTGCCTATGTTGGATGCACATACTACACTCCCTACACATGTTTGAAAACAGGTAGTGTCAAGTTAGGCATCCCTTTTACTATATGTGTGAGTCAGAGAGAGGTATCATTTCCAGGGTTCCTACTGTGCCAGTGTATGTGCTATGCATTGCCTCTTTGCCAAGGCCAAAACATACTGGGCACACCTCCTTCTGCCTACTGGGGCAGGCTCAGGTTGTTCCTCCTCCGAGTCACGCTCTGCCTGTGATGGCCTTGGCAATGGTGGGGGGCTGTTTGGCCCGGGCCTATGCTGCTCCTGCTGCAGCTGTTTTTGCAGGATCATATTATGTAGCATAGCACATACCATGCCAATTTGGGTACATGTAGTTGGTGAGTACTGCAAGGCTCCGCCAGATGTGTCCAGGCACCGGAACTGTGACTTGAGCAGCCCAAACACATGCTCGATTACATTTCGTGTATGTGCGTGTGCCTCATTATGGCGTTCCTGTTCAGGTGTGTGTGCGTTTCTGATGGGTGTCATCAGCAACGGCTCCAGTGCATAGCCAGCATCCCCCACTAGGTGACCATGAGGGATGTCCCCATTGGCAAATGTCTGGTACAGCTTTGTCAGATGCCAGATATGGGAATCATGGTAGCTTCCAGGGCAGCCAGCACACACATACAGTATTATGCCCTGGGCATCACACACAACCTGGCAGTTGATGGAGGGGAAGCCCTTGCAGTTAAAGTAGACCCTACCCAACTCACCGGCTGGTGCTTTGCATATGTGTGTGCAGTCTATTGCACCCACTACCTCAGGGTATTCCGTTATTTGCTGGAAAAGAGGCATATTGCTGGCCAATACCTCACGGGAATTGGGGAAATATACATGATCACCGACATGTGCTGACATGGCGTCCAGGAATTGGTGCAGTACCCTGGATGCTGATGCCTGTGATATCCCCATCATATCACCAGTTGGTCTCTGGAAGGTACCTGTTGCTAGTATTCTTAGGCCAACACATACCTTGGTTTCCACTGGGATGGGTTCCCCTCTGTTGGTTCTGTGTGTGAGGCGTGGCATGCACAGCTCAACAATTTGCTGCATGAGGTCTTTGTCCACTCTATAGCGCTCTACTATCTCCAGCTCATGTAGCCCCTGATAGGTTACCCTGGGCCTGTACACTCTTCTCCATCTCCTCACTGGGGGTTGTCCAGCAGTATTCGCATTGTCACCACCCTCAGCATGTTGCATATGTTGCCTTATAACAGCAATGGCAGCCCCTAACATTTATTTGTCTCAGTAAAGCTTTTTCAGTTTTCACTTCTATTAGTTTACTGCAGTGTTGCAGTGTCTCTGAGGAAAACATGGTGGAAAGTTGTTTGCAGAGTTTTAAGTGCTGGGCTGGGCTAGTGTACTGCCTGTGTAATTGCCTGATTCTGATTGTTTTCACCTGTTAGCTCTACTAGTACTCCCTGGTTAACTTCCTACTATTTGTTGTGCTTCCTTTTCCCTTTCTGTTTCCTCAGGGGGGCAGCGCCATGCACACAAGCGCAAACACACGCACACCAGCTCACATGTGCGCACACATGCTCACACAGACTAAAACTTGCTTATTCTTGCTAAAACGCATGCTTACACAACTTTAAACAACCTTACACATACTTACTTCGACTTAAACGCATGCACACCGGCGCACATGCGTGCACACAGTCTTACTTGGATATACTGGCGCGCAACCGTGCGCAAACACATTCCAGGCACTTCAACAAGAAACTTTAGTGTTATCCACGGCATGCACCTTCTATTTCTTGCCTTTAGCTAGGATACCTGTTGACACACCTCTTCCAGTGATGAGTAACTGACAGCAAACACATGCCACTCTGCTCCAATGAGCTTACATTCTTTCATACATACCCCCCTCATGATGTTACCTATCTTCTACTCTGTTACTGCCCTTATCCTACTCATACACTCCACTGACTGTGCTCATTTGGTATGTAAACTTGGGATTCACTATCCTTACCCTCATTTGCATAGGATTGCCTACTAATGCTTGGTTACATCTCTTAGACTGAGCTTCCCCCCTTAGCAACCTCTACTCGGTAGCCATGTTGTCTTCAGCCTGCCATTCCCTTGCATTGTAAATTAAGAATTACAATAAAATCCATATTTGTGGATTTTAATTATTGATTTTCTGGTTTTTAGAGCGCAACACGTTTGCGTGGTGCTGCGCTGCGCTTAAACTTCGGAGATCGGGATAAAAAAATGTTTTATTTTTATTTTGCATCAGTGAACATTGCCAATGGCTGTATTTTTGGCCAATGGCATGCTTCCTCAACTGGATGCATCCTTTTTTTGGAGCTGTCACAGCTCCGTTCTGCTATTTGCAGAACGGTACTCATTTGTCAATGGAGTACATTTTTGCAAATAACACTACTCTTACTCAGACAGGTTCGGGTTTCCTGGATCACAAATTTACCTCATTTGCATAGCTTTTGCCAGCAATTGAGGTAATTTGCATATCCTAGCCATGTCCGTGTAACAGTCGTTTTAGGAGTTCTCTTGCACGCTCCTGCCGGCTGTTCCTTGATCGCTCGGCGGACATGTTGGCTGCATGGAGTCTTACTCCACTCTTAGACTCCATGTAAGCCTTCGTGAATCCAGCCCTGTGTCTTTTTAAAGTTTGTAGAAATTATCTATAGGTTAACCAACTCTGAATTAAAATCAAGGTCACCCTATTGTGAGGCAGCAGATATTGCCTCTTTTCCCACCAATACAAGCATGAGAATTGCAGGGTCTAATTCTTCTCCTAAGAAAGTCAAAGAAAGTCAACTCCTTCCAGTATTTTTAGTGTCAGTTATCTCCACCTTATTTATTTTTCTTGCTCTTTTCCTTTGTAATCTATGTGTACGTGTTCCTCTTTTATTACACTAGTAATGTCTTACATATTGCTAATTTACTCCTTCTCAACACTAACCTGCTGCTTAGAATTCTCAATTTCTGGAGTTTTTTTTTTCTTTTAGCTTGATAGAAAGTTTAGAATTCTATTTAGGTTGTATCTTTTCCATGCTTCTTAACTTAATTATCTTGGAATACATCCTTTCATTGATTGAGTCACTGTCTTTTTTCTTCCTGTCACTGTTGTTCCCTGCTTTGCAACACTTTGAAGCTGCAATACTTTTTTGTGTAACTTTCTTCCTTCTACTGTCTCTTTTTTTTGCAGACTCCCATGCAATAGGTATGTGTTAACATATCACTTTAATGTGCAAGTTCTTCTTCTCCCAGTAACAATATCCAAATTTGAGTATATCTTGCTTTTTAATACTATTCTTTCAAATTTATCATGAATGTCGCTGGTGGTTTCTCCCTCTCTCTTTTCCAGGTTAGGCAGAGAAGTATCTGTAAACCTATTTATTTGAAATCCTCCATCTTCATATCAATAAGTTGTTTAAAAAAAAAAAAAAAAAGGAGTTCAGGCATACACAGGAATATACCAGGTTCAGACCTCAGGCACACATGAGTTTAGCAGGTAGGGAGTTCAGGCACCATATGAAAATGTCTTCTGTGGATGGTATTATGTGCATGATCTGGCTTCCTTTGTATACAAATATGAGCATCACCTGTGGGAGAAGTAATATGTGAATGATCTGGCCACTCATGTATGCACATATGAACATGCACTATGAGGTGGTAATATATGCCTAATCTGGCCACTTCTGTGTACACATATGAATATAGCCTATGAGTCATATTATGTGCTGCATATTCTGGTCACCAAATAGGTACACATATGTGCAGGGCCTGTAGGGTTGGTAAGATGTACATGAGTTGTTTACCCTTATGCATATTTGTGAACATTGTTCATCCTGTAAGGGTGGTAATATGTATGCAGTCTGGCCACCTATTTGTGTACATATGTACATGGCCTGTGCTGGTGGTGGTGGTGATCGTAATATGTGTATATTTTGCCAGCCATATGTACGCACTTCACCATGGCCCATGGAGGTGGTAATAAATGCATGTTCTAACCCAAAGCATATTTGTGCTTAGCACAGTGTTGCACACCTCAGTTTTGGTTGGTATCAAAATCTCATATCCTGGCACATGGTTACTTATTACGGAAGTGGAACATGGCAGTGTTGACAAAATATATATTATTCAAGAAACACGCAGAGTACTTCATTGGACTAATATAGCCTCAACTTGAAAGTCTCCCACCATTGTCTGTCTTTCTAAGGAGGGACTTTCCCAATGGGTGCTTAAAAAAGTCAAGAAATTACAGAGAGCTCACCCTAAATATGCCATTCCTTTTACTTTTACTAGGCATGCAAGATGGCCATATGTCATTAGCTCTCAAGTGGAGTAATTTATAGTATTTTGAGCAAGCTATAATGATAAACAATATTCCATTTTCTTCTGCTATGTACTTCCCTGGCTTCTTTTTCCTTACTCAAGGTTTGGTCATTAAAAATCACCTCATTTGGTTACTTTTTGTCACTCTTTCTGCAACGTTTCTTTTTTCCCATCCCACAGTAAATAGTTACTGTTCACTTAAGTTTATTGGTTTATCCAGTTATCTAGTTAAGTTTTTCTATAATATATTTGTCAGTAATTGTAGCCAAAATTATTTGCCTTGTTTATACTGTTTTGTTCATTTTTACTGTGTATTTATCAACCGTCTGTTCTTCATCAAGATAATAAAGTGTTTATATTGAAAAAGTAACACACAGACTAATGGTTAAGTAAAGTTAAAAATCAACTCTTTATTAAACATGTAAAGTTAACAGTAGTAGAAAAACAGGATGCTGGTTACATTATATCTTCAAGGTATACTGAAGCAAATATTAAGAATGCCTAACTATTTAAATAATTACACTTAATGTCTCAACTAATAAGTATTGCTAAATAATTAGTGTAGTTAAAGCAATAAATAGTAGTTATGGCAACCTAGCAGTTAGACATAGCAAACAGGAGAATAAATGAAACAATCTTTAACAATATCATGACCAAAACTGCTTTTTAAGGCAGAAGAAATTCATAAGAGTTGTAAATATTTCAGGGGCAATTGTCTGTTTTGCCCTTGGGTTTCACTGTTAGGGTTGTATTATTCTGGTAAATTTGTAATACTATTCGGTTTATGTATTTAATACTGAATGGATATCAAATGCATTCTGAGTGGAAAACATCTGCATTCTGCAGCTGTGTGTGTGATGTATGTTGCTTATGTGAATTTCAGATTTGACAGGAGCCCTTTCTATCTACACCACACACACACACACACACACACACACACACACACACACACACACACACACACACACACACACACACACACACACACAAGCAGAGG
>NC_056746.1:731266594-731279094 GCF_019279795.1 Protopterus annectens | reverse complement strand
AAATAATGGACAGGAAAGAGCCTTGCACAGAGTCTTAGGTACAGATCTGGTCAATGGATTCTAAATAGGTGACTTCACACATTGCAGCATATTTCTCTGTCATGTATGTGTTAAAGCTGTCTACCACTTGGTGACGTAAGTGTTTATGGCTACTTGTGACAGTTTCTCTGTAATACCTGACTGTTGATTTGTGCCAGATGTTAAATTATACAAGATGATAGTATCATGCATTCCCTTGGTAACCTTCTTGAAGACAGTGAACAGATGTAACAGTCATGATGTAGCCTGAACAAATCAAATGTGGGTTTAGTACACAGATGAGATATTACATCTGTCCTTTGAAAGAGGGTTCATGATGACTCCTTGGTCCATATCACAGATGAGGAGAGTCAGAATGGGTCTATAACTTCATGCATCAGGTGATGGTTCCCCTGAGTCAGAAGGATGCATGCTTCTGTACACCCTTCTATGGGAACGTAGGTTAATTGGAAGCTGTGCTGACATATGGATCCAATTGTGTCTGGTAGGTCAGGTTTTATGTCATGCTATAGATAACCTGTTAATAAGTACACCTGTAAGCTAGTGTGTTTTTTTTAAACTATACCTTACCTGTACAAATAGTATTTTTACTGCCATTCTGTTAAACTGTTCCCGATAGTGTGCACAACCACAGAGACCCTATCCCCAACTACTCCTAGCTGTAACACCTGTATCTTACCACTAGGTGGCAGCAAGCACCCACTCTACCCTTATCTCCACTCACCCTTCCCAACCGACATATACCCTACAGGATCCCAGTGCCTGTCTGACCCAATGGATCAAGACAGCATCTCTCCTTAACAACTGCTGTAGCCTAGCTATATTTGCACAGCTGCTTACAGGCTGTAACAGACTGCACAGTCACTTTATATTTAGTCTGTATTTTTAAACTTTGTAGTATCTACCATATCACCTAACTTTAGTGAAACTGTTCCCTCATTCCCTTGACCAGCCGCTACCTCCAGTCAAATCTAGTATTTCGCTCACCTCCTCTGCTGGGGCTCTAACCTGCTCTGTTCTCCTGTGGGCTCCCTCTGCTCCCCTACCCTGCCCCCATTCCCCACCCGCCCCCACTACTGCACATTTATCTCAGCCAAAACCACACCCATTTCCCAATCCACCTATCAAACCTGACCACTCTCTCCACACTCATTTTTCCTCTCATACTCTCCACCCAATATTATACTATGACTACTCCCTCATACCTTGTCCTAGTCCTAATAACCACTCTTACCTCACTTAACTATCTCACTTATCTCATACAACTACCTCACCCCAACCATAAATCCCCTACACACTCCACATCTGCCATACAAACTGCCTGCACACCTCCTTTCACCTCCATAACAAATGAACACTCTACCCACTGAACCCATCCCTTCTATTCAAACATACAATACTGCCCATCCTTCATTCTCACTACACACCCCCGAACCCACACTTCCCCAAATCTCTCCCATTTTTCACTCATACTGCACAGTCACACTTAACCACCTCTCACTCATCATCCTTCAGATAACTCTGTCACTCTCTAGAGACATTCACCCAAACCCAGGGCCCACACCCCACCTTCTACCATCAACTCCCAGCACATGCCCACACACCCTTAAATCAATGTGCCTTGCCACTTTCAATGTCCAAAGCCTAAGAAATAAAATCCCTAACTTCCATACAAGACTTCACCATAACCATCCAGACATAACTGCCATCTCAGAGACCTGGCTTAAACCATCCATAAAGGACACCGAAATTCTCCCACCAAACCATTTGTAATGATAGACTTAGCAAAAAATGTGAAGGTGTAGCAATAATCTTTTCTTCCACCTGTACCATAACACCTTACACCAATCTTATCCCTAACTTTTGTCACGCTGAAATCACTACTGCTCTACTGAAATAAACAATCACAAATCCATATGTATAGCTGTCCTATATATACCCCCGGTAAAAACATCCCAATACTAGAAGATATCCTCTCCTGGTTTTCCTCCAACGTAAAAAATGAAACCTACATCCCAGGTGACACTAATATAAATTGGGCTTCAATAAATACACCAGCCCCATCTCAATCAGTCAATCTCTTCAATTTCACCCAATTTGTAAACTCTCCAACCAGGCCAAACAAAGAAGGGTCTTCTAGCACCATCATTGATTGGATCCTTACATCCCATCCAAATTTCATCTCAAACTCAGGAATCCTCCCAGACCCCCTAAGTGACCACCTTTCAGCCTTTGCTGACCATCACCCCTGCTCTCTCCAGCAACAACACCATTACATACACACACGCAATCTCTCCCACTTCAACTCTCAAACTTTCTCTGAATGTCTAACAATTACTGACTGGTCCCCCCTAAAAACCCTACTCCTCGACAGTGGCACTACCTACTTCAATGATACACTAATAAAAACTCTCAATAACTATACCCCTAATGAACCAAATGAATCAGAGCCAATGTCTCCCCCCTGGCTGTCCAAAGAAACCAAACTTGCCATGCTACAAAGAGATAAAGTCTTGAAACTATATCAAAAAAACAAACTACCCAACCACCTACTAGAATTCAAACAACTTTGTAACGCTATAAAAAAAAAAACTATAACCACAGACCGTAAATTATACTACTTTAAACTCTTCTTCTTTCAAAAATCCTGGAGAAATGTATTCATACCCAACACATGACATATCTTACCCAAAACAACCCTAATCAACATGGTTTCCACCCTGGCTGTAGTACCATGACTGCAAACCTATCCTTTTCTCAAAACTATAAATCAAGCTTGCGACTCTAGTAAACTTGTATCTTCCCTGTTTCTAGACCTATCCAAAGCTTTTGACACCATCTCCCACCCTCTACTCTTAACTCAGTTCTCATCTCTCAACCTCTCCACCTCCACATTGGCCTGGTTCTCAAGCTACCTCTCTGAACATCAAAAAGTCATGCAATGGAAATCCTCAACCTCCTCCTTTCAGCACACCCCAACCGGGGTCCCACAAGGTTCTGTTCTAAGACCACTACTCTTCAATATATTTATTAACAACTTTCACCTTGCTATCTCTGACTCATCAATTGTCCAATATGCAGATGACTCAACTATCATCTGCTCTGCTTACACACTCTTTGACCTACTTCCAAAAACTCAGCTAGCCTTCTCTAAAACAGAATCCCGGATAAAAAATGCCCTTAATGCTAATAAAACTAAACTGATGATCTTTTCTCCCTCTAGAAACTCCCCAATAGACACAAATTCTTTCTCAATACTCAGTAGCAATAACATCCCAAGCAAAATCATATCTAATACCAAACTCCTTGGCATCATCATCATCATCAACGAGCATCTAAAATTGACACCCATATTAAATTCACCATTAAAAAAACACCAAAAACTAGGACTTCTGTACAGGCACAACCACTACCACTACATCTCCCCTCCACCAGAAAAACACTAGCTTCTTCCTACCTTCTCCCCACTCTTATGTATGGTGCCCTCCTGTTAAATAATCTCCAACTTGGTCTACAATCCATGCTCAAATCATGCTATAATAAAATAAGCAAATTTGCTACCAACTCTAAAATCTCCTTCCATGACTGTCACTCTCTCCATACTCTAGAATGGCTCAAACTTCCCAATTACCTGACCTTGCTTAAACTCACTAATGCCCACAAGCTCATCCACAAACCTACTAGCTGCCCCTCTCTCTCTACTGCACTAAACCCCTACATTCCTATCCGCTCACTCAGATCAGAAAACTATAACCTCCAACAGATCCACAATCCATCATAACCCCCTGGCCACCTCCTACTTTCCTGCTCTATTTCTAAACTATGGAACTCTCTCTCCCTCCCACTCTTTGCAATACCCAGGACTACACTAAATTCAAATCTCTCTTGTTGTCCTATCTGACTACTAAATAGATATGCTCACCCCTCTCCTCATCATAAATTCCCCCTCTATCCACCAACCTCTCCACCCTCTTTGCAACAACTACTTCTATAATTACCCCACTATACCCTAATGTGACAGTCACCTTTTGCACCCAGTCCTCTCTCTTATTCAAACTATTACCTTAAGAAAAGTTTTTTATATGTACTTATCATTTGTCTATATCAAAAATATCATATTATTGTATTGAATGCTGTATTTCTCTGCTAATCTATTGTATGTTACCACATTTATTTTATTGTATGCTGTATATTCTCAACAATTTGATTGTATATGCTATTGCTATTTTATCTGTAATTGTTCATTGGAGCTTTTCTCCCCGGTCCTCCACTGAAAACGGGCTATTCGTGGTCCAGTGGAGTTCCCTGGTCATCTAACTGAAATAAATAAATACATAAATAAATAAATAAAAATATAGACAGTCTAGTGTTCACTCTACTTAATACAGAGAGAAGATTTGAGAAGGCCAACCCACTTAGGTTCTTCCTTCCACTTTCCTTGCACTTTACTAACAAAAACAAATTGCACTTTATTCATCTGCTTTTACTGTATTTGTATTTCCTCCTACTTTATTTTGCTTTTGCCTCTTCTTAAAAGTACTCCATTTTATTTATTCTGCTGCATTTATTACTGCTTAGTAGTAGCCTAATCAAATTGTAACTGTTATTCTAAGTATTTTAGTTTAAGCACTTGGGCTTCATACCAGTTGTTTTACATTAAGAAGTTTTGTGGTCTGCACTGTTGTGGCAGGACAGGTAGCTTACATCCTTCTAAGCTGGGAATTGCTGATTAAATGCTCAGTGTCTGCTATTCTATAATTGTATTAGTTCTGGTTTAAGCACTTCGGCTTCATGCCAGTTATTCTAAATTAAGAAGGTTTGTGGTCTGCACTCTTGTGGGAGGAGAGGCTGGATTCTGCCCTTCTGAGCTGGGAATTTCTGGTCGCAGGCTTATTGTGCCTGCTTATTTGAACAGTTTCTTACTGACATTTTTGTGCCTTGTTGCTGTAGCATAGACCAGATTCAGGCCTGCTAAATCTAGATTTGAGAACTGATCCAGGACATATTTTTTTGGAGAAGGTTACCCTGCACCCTAGTGGCAGGAGTGTGCAGTTAAAACTTGTTTGATGGAAGACTGCTGGAGCAGGGCTCAGATTTGAGCTTTTTTCTGGTTAATTGGGTAACTTGTTTAAATCAATTTGTTAGTTGTCTATTGTTTTATATATATTTTTTCTCTTTGGCTTTTCCTGGTTAGGGTCGCCACATCAGAACTCCGGTTGGCTAATGATTGGCAGGCGATTTTTATGGTGCCAAGGTGCCAGCCTGATGCCCAACCTTCAATGAAGGTGCACCCATTCACGCATGTCTTTTGAAAGCCACTCGACCGCAGGGAGAACATGCAGACTCCACACAGAAGGCGCTTCAGCTGAGAATCGAATGGGATAACCTCTTGCTGTGAGGTGACAATGCTACCGCTGCACCACCGCGGCTTTTACATTTTTAAAAAATTGCACTTTATTCATCTGCTTTTACTGTATTTGTGTTTCTTCCTACTTTATTAATAGGGGCATTGACTACAACTCTGATCTGAAATATATAACAATAAGTATCCTTTTCTGTGAATGTAAAGTGTTTTTTTGATTGTATCTGCTTTATTTTCTGAAACAACCACAAGGCATTCTATAGTTATGTCAAGAATCTAAATGGCAATGCTCAGATCTGCTCTGAGCTGCAACAGAACGGCATTAAATATACTGATCCCAAGGATATTGCCAATATCCTGGCAGATCGATTTTGTGCCAACTTCACCCCCCCTCTCACCCCCTAAAGGGCCCATCTCAATACCAAAAGATTGCCAAATTCTGATAATCACGGCCACACAGGTAGAAACCACACTCTCCAAAGCTAAGAATACAGCATCCATGGGACCAGATGACATCCCAGGCTGTGTACTACATGAACTACAAAATGAACTGGCACCTCACCTAAGTGTCATGTTTAATCATAGCCTCACCTCAGGCTTCTTGCCCACTGAGTGGTGCATGCTACAGTTATCCCGCTCCACAAGGGAGGATCCGCCTTGGATCCCTGGAACTACCATCCTATCAGTCTGACAAGCCTGATCTGCAAGGGCATGGAACGGATTATCATGGGACTTATAAACAAAGACAGTGGCAACCTTCAAACACTGGACCCCACCCAGTTTGGGTTTGTGAAGGGCCGATCTTGTCTCCTGAATCTGATTGACTTCTTCAAATCAGTCTCCAGAGCTGTGGACGAGGGTAAGGTGGGCCACCCAGCCTATCTGGATCTTGTCAAGGCCTTCAACACCATCCCCCACTCTGGAATCATAGATAAACTTACTAAGCTGGGCATAAATCCCTACATCACTCGATGGGTTGCCAACTGGCTTGCTGACAGAACCCAGACTGTAAAAGTAGCCAACTCCAAATCCAGCTCCAGACAAGTGACAAGTGGAGTACCTCAGGGTTCAGTACTGGGACCACTCTTGTTTGGCATCTACTTCTCTGAAGTACAGACCAACACTAAGGGACTCTGGCTAACAAAGTTTGCAGATGACTGCAAACTGGAAGCCATTATTGAATCCCCAAATGATGTGGATATTCTACAAAAGGGCCTTACAGAAACAGATGCCTGGTGCCAGAGCCATGGGCTCACGCTTAATGCCAAGAAATGTATAGTTATCCCCTTTGGAAAAAAACATGTACCCATGAATTACCATGTAGGTGGCAGGACACTAAACATCGAAAGTGTGATGAGAGACTTAGGGACACAGGTGGACAGTGGTCTCACTTTCGATAAACACATCACCACAACAGTCAGGAAATCCTTCAATGTGGCACACCTCATCACTATGGGCTTTTCATCCAGAAAAAAATGAGGTCATTGTCCCACTGTACTCATCCCTCATTAGACCCATTATAAAGTATAATGCCCCATTTGGTATGTACCTCACAAGACATCTGCAACAGCTGGAAAGGCCACAGAAATACCTCACTAAAAGAATCACAGGCCTAAAGCAGATGCCATATGCTGACCGTCTAAAAAAACTCCAGCTATACTCTGTGGCATATCGTCTGCTCAGAGGTGATCTCTGCTTAATATACAAGGCTATGTCAAACCCTGAGCTGTTGGACATGCTCCACTTAAAGAAATCCCAATCCCTCAGAGCCACATGCTCCAGGGATCTACAAGTCAAGCAGAGTGCCTCACTGGCTCTCTTCAAAAGGAACCTTGATGATTGGATAGGAGATAGGAAATTTACTTCGGGGATCATGTCAGTCACCCTGCTAGACAGGGGTCCAGAGAAGTTAATATTGTGGGAAGAAACATCTAGGGAATTGTTATGGCTAGGCTTGCATAGGCCCTAGGGCCGATAGCCTAGTACCAACCTATGAAACCTATGAAAAAAAAAAAAAAAAAATACTTGTTTCCTGCCTTTCTAAGCTAGTATAGTCCAGTTTTCAGGTTAGTGCTGAATTCAGGGCTGTGTTACAAATCTCTGTGTTTGTCCATACCTTACTTGGATAGAAGGGAAATTCTCTGTTCACCTGTGAGAGAGGGGAGCTTTGAGCAGCCTATCTGTCCCTGGAGTGGTGGTTTCAGCCCAGAAATTAGTAGTTTATTGGCCATTTTGGGCTAATTTCTATGTCTTTCATTTCCCTGTTATAAAAACCGCATTTGCCCGGTTTTGCACGCCGGTCAGCACCAGTTAGCTAGGGTATAACGATTCCCGGCTCCACAAAGTCTCCTCTTCAATTTTTCCTTTGGAACTATACAAACTTTCAACTTAAGCACTCAAGCCATTCATTTCTCAGCCCGGCACTTGCTCTAAACTCATAACAAGCACTTCTAAACCCTAGCACTAGACCCCCCCCCTACTGTACAGAAGGACGAGGTTCTCTATTTGAACGTACCAGCCAATCAGTAAAACAGTTCACTATACCTATCCAGGCATGTCCAAAGGGCAGTTTCAGGTGCATTCTCCAGTCCAACTGGTGAATCTGGGCATTTTGAGGCAATGTTACAACTGCCTCATGTACACAGACAACCCTCTCCTTCTACCACCAAATGCTAATACATGCGAGAGATGCAATTATACAGCCAAACTGGAGGCTAAGCTCTCTCAACCCAAAACTGGATCAGACAGTCAAAAGGAGAAGGAAAATACTTACATCACACCACCAGTCTAACATAGGCACATTAAACCAGCAACAGCAAAAACATACATAAATACACAAAAACATACTCGGAGGCTCTAAATAAAAATCTGCAACAGCAACATAGACCTCCAAAGCAGACATCCAAGCAACCTCCACCCCCACAACACAAACCATAAAACACATATTTCACAAAACCAGTGCGCCACTTAATCACAGCCCTTAAGGCAAAATAACATACCCAACACACTAGTAATAGGTGACTCTATAGTCAGGCACATTGGCGTCCCACTCACTACGCTGAATAAGGAGAAGGTTACTGTTAGCTGCCTGCTGGGTGCCAGGATCTGCCACATAAGACAAGCACTCAGGTCACTCCAGAACAAGTGCAAATATGACTCTGTCATTGTCCATGTTGGTGTGAATGACCTGAGCTGTACCTCCCTGGACTACATGAAAAGAGACATGGAAGAGCTCTCTGATCACATAGCCCAGGACGGTATGACCCTGACCCTGAGTAGCATCCTGCCTTCACCAAGAATGATACCACAGTATAAAGAAATAATTATCAATTTCAACAACTGGCTAAGTTTCTGGTGTCATTCAAAGGGGATCCAGTGTCTGTCCACCTGGGATGACATGCTCAACAAGCCATGCTGCTTTGCTAGAGATGGCTTGCACCTGTCACCCTTAGGCTTTTGAATACTGACCAAGGCTCTTGCCATGCTCGTAGTGCCTTTTTTAGGCAAGGCTCAAAGACAAACCCACCACTGTAAATAGCACAAGTAACAAAAAACTAAGGGTAATGCTACTCAATGACAGAAGTCTAAACCTCAAAATGCATGCACTCAAGGCACTCCTCAGTATGAAGAAAATCAATATACGTGCAGTAACAGAAACCTGGTTTAAGGCTCCAAAGAGCACCCCAGCACTACCAGGCTACAACTCATACCATATATTTTGGCCACAGAACCCAGACCGAAATACAAAAGTTGGGGGTGTATCCATATTCATCAAGGATACCCATACATCCAGGTTAGTGGCACAGCACGATGCTTCAGAGATCCTCCACATGCAACTAACAATGGGCAAAACTGTAATTCAAATTGTAGCTTGCTACAGATCACCCACCATGTCCCAGGACCCCCATTTCGCATTTCTGGAAACACTGGGAAACATAAAGGTCCTACCAAACACCCTAATATTGGGTGATTTCAATTACCCAAACATTAACTGGGAGAACTACTCAAGTACTAACTCCCTTGCCCAACATTTCTTAGAATTTATAAACTCAAATGCCCTCGATGAACTGGTCAACACTCCCACCAGAGGTGGCAACATATTGGACCTGGTCATCACCAACATGGGCGACCGGTGTTCCACACCGGAGGTCAACCCCATCGCTGGTTAGATATGACCATAGACAAATCACTCTGGATATCCACATTCTGCCCCCACCCCTACACAAAAAAAACACTGTGAAAAACTTTTCAAAAGCAAATTTCACATTACTTAAGACTGAGGTGGAAAGTTTCAAAGTCCCCATGCTAAAGGATAATGCTGTCCAAGCTGCAAAATCCTTTACTAATGCTTCCTATGGGCACCTTCAAGAATGCATGGATTGTGTTATCCCAAGCAAAACCAAGACTCACTCCTCCAAGAAAAGGAAACCAGTCTGGTGGACCCCTTCCATAAACAAGCTATACAATAGAAGGAGGAAACTAGTACAGAAAAGAGTAAAATCCCAAGAAGGGAAGACATCCCTGATCAATATCAGCAAGAAACTACGATCCCTCATAAAATTATCCAAGGCGAGCTTCGAAAGAAAAATTGCCAAGGACTCCAAAGATAACCACAAGGCATTCTTTAGCTATGTCAAGAATCTAAGTGGCAATGCTCAGATCTGCTCGGAGTTAGTGCAGAATGGCACAAAATACACTGAACTGACAAATATCGCCAACATCCTGGCAGACAGGTTCAGTGCAAACTTCACCCCCCTCTCACACCCAAAAGGGCCCATAACCATACCAGAAGAATGTAGAGCCCCTGAAATCACAGACAGGTTAAAGCAGCCCCGTCCAAAGCCAAAAACACAGCATCAATGGGAATGGACAGTTTCACAGGCTGTGTCCTACATGAGCTCAAAGACGAACTAACCCCTCATCTAAACACACTGTTCAAACTCAGCCTCTCCACAGGCTATGTACCCATAGCATGGCACACAGCAATGATTATTCTGATCCACAAAGGTGGAGCCAAAACAGACCCCAGGAACTATCTCCCTATAAGCCTGACTAGCTTGGTCTGCAAGGCTATGGAGTGAATCATCATGGAACTCATTAACAGAGACATTGGGAACCTCCAAACACTGGACCTTACCCAGTTTAGCTTTGTTAAGGGCAGATCATTCCTCCTAAACCTGGTGGACTTCTTTGAGACAGTTACCAAGGCTATAGACGAGGGAAAGGTGGTACACACAGCCTACCTAGATCTCACAAAGGCCTTCGACACCATTCCCCATTCTGGTATTATAGACAAGCTCACCAACCTGAACATAAACCCCTGTGTCACAAGATGGGTTGCCAACTGGTTCACGGACAGACCCCACATGGTGAGAGTTGTGGGAGCTAGGTCCGACTCTTAACCGGTTACATGTGGTGTTCCCCAGGGCTCAGTCCTAGAACCCCTCCTGTTCAGCATATACTTCTCAGAGGTACAGGCAAGCACAGGAGGACTATGACCAAGTTTGCAGACGACTGCAAACTAGGGTGCTATAATTGACTCTCTGGCTGACACAGACATCCTCCAAAAGGGTCTTACTGAGATGGATACCTGGTTTCAAAATTATGGCCTCAAGCTAAATGCCAAAAAATGCATAGTCATCCCCTTTGGAAAAAACAAAGTACCCACAAACTACCACATAGGTGGTAGTCCCCTAAATACGGAAGACGTAATAAAGAATCTGGTACCCAAGTAGATAGTAATCTTTCCTTTGATAATCACATTGGCAAAGTGGTTAGAAAATCCTTCTATGTGGCCCACCTAATCACAAAAGGGTTCGCATCCAGATCAAAAGAGGTCATTGTGCCCCTCTACTCATCACTCATCAGACCCATCATAGAGTACAACACCCCATTTGGGATGTACCTTACAAGACACCTGCAACAGCTGGAAATACCACAGAAGTACCTCACCAAGAGGATCACTGGCCTCAAACAGATGCCCTATTCAGCTCGACTGAAGAAACTCCAGCTGTATTCAGTTGCATACCGCCTACTCAGATGTGATCTCTGCCTGACATACAAGGCCATGTCCAACCCAGAATTGATGGACATGCTCCACCTAAAGAAAACCATATTCCCTTGAGCCACATGCTCTAGGTATCTAAACTTCACCACAATAAATAGGACATGCTGGAGGGATAGATTCCTGTCCCAGAGACTTCTCATGCTTTGGAACAAGATTCCAATCTACATTAGGCAGAGCTCCTCGCTAACACTCTTCAACAGAAACCTTGACCAGTGGATGGGAAACAGAAAGTTTACCCCGGGGATCACTTCAGTGGCTCTGCTGGACAGAGGCACAGGGAACTAATCTAAGGGGGCGGCGAACGCCAACACATTCCAGCTAGGCTTTTAAATGCCTTCGGCTGGATAGCCTAGTACCTACCTATGAACCTATGAACCTGTGATGTTGTCAGGGCCCATTGCTTCTGTTTTATTAGCAGTTGAGAGTGCACAGATGTGCTGCCCTGCTGAGAATACCAAGTAATGTTTGCATGTATACTTTGACTGATGGCCAGTAGGGACTGAGTTGTGACATGTGAGACAAACTGTCAGCTAGCAGATTGTCTGTTTTCTGGGTAGGTATGTCTGCTCACATCCACACACAGATCTGTGCTTAGCTGTGTATTTCACTTACATTTCATATGTATTGGAATAAATTATTTGTGACAAGACCTCCATACAGCCTTAGTCATTCATTACATTCCACAGTTGTACAACTGTACCAATGTCACGCACTTACATCACATGCACAAATATGCCTATATGTGTTTCACTGGCAAGCTGTGTTTGAGTGGCCTGATGTCGTATCAGGACACATATAGATTAGTTGTTTGTGGCTCATGCAGAACATTTCCTGATGCAAATGTTAATAGTCACACAACAGTGCTGCTGACCACCTCAATAATCCTTGGGTGCAACAACAGAACTGCACATACAATGAATTCCAAAATGTTGCAATTGCATCAAAACATATGATATCTTGGCTCTGTATATCACAGCATAACAGCCATATGTACAAGACAAGAATTATGTGCTCACGTAATCAATATGAATT